>NC_056735.1:1186639850-1186879747 GCF_019279795.1 Protopterus annectens | reverse complement strand
GATCAAGAAGATTCCATTCTGGATATTAAAGATGTCCCATCTCAACACTCTCCTCCAGGTTCCCTCTTTTCGGATGCTCACTCTTCCTACTCTTCTTCCCCTCATCCTTCCCCAGGCTTTCTTAGAATCCTTGGATATAAAAGATGCTTACCCACACATATCAGTTCATCCCCTATTCAGGAAATTACTTCGCTTCTCGGTGGGTTCTGCACACGTTCAGTTCTCTGTTTGCCATTTGAACTCTCTCTGGCCCCAAAAGTGTTTTCAAAATGCCTAGCCCCAGTCATGGCCTTTGCCAGGACAAAAAGAATCCAACTCTTCCCCTATCTAGATGATAGCCTAATGCAGTCCCCATTAGTGCTAGTGCTCCAGCAACTGGACTTCACTATGTCCCACTTGAAAAGTATGGGGTTCACCATAAATCTCAAAAAATCATCCTTTGTACCTTCACAGGACCATGTATTTCTTGGATGTCGGATCCTGACAGAGAAAATGATGGCTGGTGTTCCCTCAGAAAACATTGTGGCACTCACTTACTCCTTGCAAGAGTTACTTACCTGTCTAAGCCCTGTCAGCCAAGGAATTTCTCCCACTCCTGGGATTCATGGGATTCATGACCTCCACCATTCCCATGGGTACCCCTGGCAAAGCTTCACATGAGGGAGTTTCAGTGGTACCAGAGAACAACCTGGAAACAACATCTGCACCTCTTGGAGTTCATGTTTCCCATGCTACCATGCCTTTCCAGGGAACTGAATTGATTGTAGCCCAGATTCAGACCAATCCTAGCTTACTCCTACAACTCCTGCCACCCAAGCAAAAACTTTTTACGGATGTCTCAGCCACGGATTGGGGAGCAACCCTTGGGGAATGGAAAGTGAGAAACTCTTGGATCAAGACTCAACCAAAAGAACACATTAGTTTCAAGGAGATGAGAGCCTTGATATTGGCCCTGCAAGTTTTCAAACCTTGTCTCCTACCAGGCACGCTGAGGTGGTACACAGGCAATATCATTGTGCTGTAGTATATCAGCAAACGAGGGGACAACCCTCCTGTGCAGGCTCTGACCCTGCAAGCATAGGAAATTGCCTTGGAGAGACAAGTTAATATCTAGATGGTCTACATACCGTCAGCAGACAGTGTGATGGCTGATCCTTTAACAGGACCATGACTCTTTCTCACAAATGGATTCCAAACGGGGATGTGTTCTGGACCTGGTCCATCGCTGTGATATTCTCATATGGATCTCTTTGCCTCCCCTATGGACAGACAGCATCCAACCTTCTGCACCAGGGTACCACACCCCGAATCATGGAGGGTGGATGCTCTCTAATTCCCTTGGAAGAGACGTACACTTATGCATCCCTCCTTTCCCTCTCATACAAAAAGTTCTGCTGAAAATTCAGAAAGAACAGCCTTGAATCTTGTTGGTTACTCCGTATTGGCCAAGGCAGCATTGATTTCCCCCTTTTGCTTCTTCTAGCCAATGGCAATCACCACAAGTTACCCCACTGCCATGGACCTTCTCACAGTGGAGAAGGGAATGCTTCTCACAGTCATTTGTCCACTCTGAACCTTAGACTGTGGGTGATTATGGCTTTGATTCCTTTCAGACACCTTTACACAGAGGATGTGCTTCAGGTTTTGCAGGAGGCCAGAATACCCGCTACCAGAAAATTGTACTTTTCAAAGTGGAAGAGATTTTCTGTTTGGTGTCAGAAACAAAAGTTACATCCCACTGGCAGTAGAACCCCCTCTGGTCTTGTCCTGCCTGTGTGAATTGAATTCGCAACTTTCTTATTCTTCCTCAAGACCCATTTGTCTGCCTTCTCAGCATGCCTGCCACTCACCCCTCCTCTGGCTTCCAGATTGGAAGTTACTCTTTCTAAAAAGGTTTCTACACCTCAGACCTCTAAGGAAGCCCATTGTACTTCCTTAGGATCTAAATTTTTACTGGAAAAGCTGACACTGGCACCCTTTGTGCCAGCCAGAGATTGCTGTTTCCAACATGGCCTCTCGCCCATTTACTGTTTTCCACAAAGACAGGGTGTGTTTGCGTACTAACCCATGGAACGGCTAGTCACTGTTCCCACGAGAGGAGAAAATATACTAGATCTCATTGTCACAAACATGGGGACAAAATGCTCCACACCGGAAGTATATCCCTCATTGGTGAGATCTGATCATAAACTAATCTCACTGGAAATCCACATCCCGCCACCCCAAACAAAAGACCATAGTGAAGAACTTCTCTAAAGCAAACTTCACACTACTCAAGACTGGTGTGGTATCCTTCAAGGCCCCTGAGCCAGAGGAAACCACAACCCAAGCTGCGGAAGCCCTTACAAATGCCTTCTATGAACACCTCCAGGACTGCATGGATCAGGCAATCCCAAATAAAACCAAGACTCTTTCCACAAAGGGCAAACGCCCAGTCTGGTGGACCCCAGCCATTAACAAACTTTACAATAAGAGGAGAAAGCTATTACATGATAGAACAAAATCCATAAAAGGGAAGTCACCCCTGATCATTATTAGTAAAAAATACGAGCACTCATAAAATCAACTAAGGCCAATTTTGAGAGAAAAATTGCCATGGATTCAAAGGACAATCATAAGGCCTTTTCAGCTGTGTTAGGAACCTGGGTGGAAACTCCCAGATATGCTCAGAATTAGTCCAAAATGATACAAAAATCACTGAACCCACAGACATTGCCAACATACTGGCAGACAGGTTCAGTGCAAACTTCACCCCTCTCCCCTAAAGGAGAGATAACTATCCCAGTCTAGTGTAGCCTCCCGGACATCTCAAATGCGCAGGTGAAAGCTGCTCTCTCTAAAGCTAAAAACACAGCATCAATGGGACCGGATGGTGTCCCCGGCTGTGTGCTACACGAGCTAAATGAGGAATTAAACCCGCACATAAGGCAGCTGTTTAATCTCAGCCTTACCACAGGATACGTGCCCAAGAAGTGGCGTACGGCAACTGTGGTCCCACTCCACAAAGGCGGCGCCTCTACGGACCCTGGTAATTACCGCCCCATAAGCTTAACAAGTCTAGTCTGCAAAGCTATGGAGAGGATCATAATGGAGCTCATAAACAAAGATATAGGGGATTTGCAGACATTGGACCCGACCCAGTTTGGCTTTGTCAAGGGAAGATCATGCCTTTTGAACTTGGTTGACTTTTTCGAAACAGTCACCAAGGCCATTGATGAGGGAAAGGCAGTCCATACAGCCTACCTTGACCTTGCAAAGGCCTTCGACACAATACCCCACTGGGTATTGTAGAAAAACTTACCAGCTTAAATGTAAACCCATATGTCACAAGATGGGTTGCAAACTGGCTTAAGGACAGAACCCACAGGGTTAGAGTTGCTGGCGCTGTGTCAGACTCCAAGCCGGTCACAAGTGGTGTCCCACAGGGCTCGGTCCTTGGCCCTATTGTTTGGCATCTACTTCTCAGAAGTACAGGCCAACATGGGAGGACTTTGGCTGGCCAAGTTTGCAGACGACTGCAAACTGGGCCATAGTGGAAAGTGCATCGGACACGGATATCCTTCAGAAGGGACTCACGGAAACAGATAGCTGGTGCCAGAGCCATGGCCTGAAGTTAAACGCCAACAAATGTATGGTCATACCCTTCGGGAAAAACAAGGTAACCCCAAGCTACCATATAGGTGGCAATCCACTAAGCACAGAAGAGGTTATCAGGGACCTGGGGACCCAGGTTGACAGTGGCCTTTCTTTGACACTCACGTTGCTAAAGTGGTTAGAAAGACCTTCTACATTGCCCACCTGATCATGAAGGGATTCACATCCAGATCTAGTGAGGTCATTGTTCCCCTGTACTCTTCACTTATCAGACCAATGATCGAGTACAATGCCCCATTCGGGATGCATCTCACCCGACATCTGCAGCAATTGGAGAGACCCCAAAAGTTCCTCACCAAAAGGATAAAGGGACTCCAAAATCTGTCATATGCTGCCAGATTGAAGAAACTCCAGCTCTATTCAGTCGCATACCGTCTGCTCAGAGGTGACATGTGCCTGACATACAAGGCCATGTCCAACCCGAATTAATGGACATGCTCCACCTCAAAAATCCAAATCCACCAAAACCACTAGAGCAAGCGACTTAAACCTTAGCACGGATATAAATAGGACGTGCTGGAGGGATAGATTTATCACTCAGAGACTCCCTATGCTGTGGAATAAAATCCCGGTCCATGTGAGGCAGAGCACCTCGCTGACTCTGTTCAAGAGAAATCTAGACCTGTGGATGGGAGATCGTAGGTTTACCCCGGGAATCATCTCTGTGTCACTGCTGGACAGAGGCACAACAAACTAATGGGCACAGTATTTTTTCGTATAAGGGGTGGCGTAAGCCACAAAAATTTGGGCTAGGCTTATAAATACCTTAGGGCAGATAGCCTAGTATAAACCTATGAACCTATGAACCCAACCTTCATGCCCAAAGTAGTCAATGAACTGTCCTTGAATCAGGCCATCAAGCTACCATCCTTTTTCACTCCCCCCCCCCCCCAAAACCCGGCGGAAAGGGTACTACATTCTTTAGATGCTCACAGACAGCTTGAGTACTATTTGGCTAAGACCAAACCCTTCCGCAAGTCGGACAGGCTTCGTCTCCTACCACCCAAGAGTCCTGGGACAAGCTATTTCCAAGCAAAACCATATCCTCCTGGATATCAAAAAACATCTCATTTTGTTATACAACACATGGCAGAAGACTTCCCTTTCCAGTAAAGGCACACTCCACTATTGGCAGTGGCCTCCTCTGGGACCTTCTTCAAAGGTTTGGATACAGCTGCCATTTTAGAAGCAGCTACATGGTCCTCTGTCCATACCTTCACCAAACACTACAAGTTGGACATCGTTTCTAGACCCAGCACAGGGTTTGCCAGAACCATCCTGCATGGGTTTGTGGAAAGTGCTTCTGTTCCGTTCCTCCACCCAAATCTTAGTACAGGAGCTTTTGCACTTTCCCTTATGTTATGGATACAGCAACATATGAATAGAAGGACATAGTTTTTTTGTGTAAAATCTTACCATAACTTTAGATGTCCTTCTCTTCTATATGCTGCTTTGTCGTTTTTCACCCTGCCTTTCCCCTTAAACTTGCCTGATTCCTGAGTACCCACTCCTTAGTAGCTGATTCCGGTGGCATTCAGTTCTAAGCCAGGTGCGTGCTGATGTCTGATACCACATGCACCCTAGCGGTAGCATTTATCTTTTGTAAAATGGCCGGTCGTACGTGGGTCGACCAGAGGCAGACTCCCTTGTGTTATGGATACAGCAGCATATAGAAGAGGATATCTAAAGTTATGGTAAGGTTTTACACAACAAAACTGTCTGTGGGAGATTCTGTGACTGTTCCTAATTTGCTATCATCTGCAAATTTAGTCAGCCAGAGGAACTGACATTGGCCTTGATTTTGGAGAAGTAAATACCAAAAATCAGCAGTCTCACGACTGATCCCTGAGGGATTCCACTTGTGACTGGCCTTTTTGTAGAGGTGGACTCCCCAGTTCTAACGTTCTTCATCCTGTCTGAGCCAGTTGTTTATCCAACAGGTGACAAGGGTTTATACATAACCTCTTGAGTTTGTCAGCATTGCCTGAGTAGGTTATTGTGTCAAATGCCTTGGCCCGGCCAAGGTATTAAATGAGTTTGCCTTCATCCATTGTTTTGGTGACCTCAAAGAAGTCCACCAGGATGAATAGGCATGACCTGCCCTTGACGAAACCAAAGTAAAATGCCTTTGGCTCACCAGTTTGGCTAATGATTGCAAAACTGGGAGCAATCATTGAGTCCCCGAACTGTCAACATATTACAAGGGCTAACACAAACAAATGATTGGTGCAAAGCCATGGTATAAAACTAAATGCAAAAAAATCCATTATTACTCCCCTAGGCAAAACGAAATTCTGTACAGATTACAGTATTGACAACACCCTCAGATTTCCAGCCCAGTGGTGCGAGACTTGAGAACGCAGGTTGATAGCAATCTGAACTTTAACCACCAAGTGTCCACTGTGGTAAGGAAATCCTTCTATGTATCATACCTCATAAGCAAGGGCATAGCATCCAGGTCAAGGGATGTTATAACTCTACCTGACCCTCATCAGGCCACTAAAAGAGTATAATGCACCCTTTTGCATGTACCTCACCAGACACCTGAAGCAGCTAGAGAGATCTCAGAGGTTTCTCAGTTAGAAAATATAGGGACTTCAAACCATGTCCTTCAGGGGACAGACTGAAAGCCCTGCTATTTTACTCTGTATCTTATAGGCTGCTGAGAGGTGACTTGTACCTGGCCTATAGCATAATCTCCAGCCTTGCCCTAATGGCAATGCTGCACATCTGCAAGTCAAATGACACAAGAGTCACTCACTGTAGGGATCTCAACCTAGCTTGTGACTTTAGCAGAACATGCTGGAGAGACAGATATATCTACCTGAGAGTGGTACTTCTCTGGAATAGACTTCCTGTTCATGTAAAACAGAGCTCCTCCGTGACCCTATTCAGACATAACCTATATAATTAGATGCGAGACTGTAGATTTGCCCCTGGGGTGGCACCCATGTCCCTCATGAACAGGGGCAGCCTGTGTTGATCACAGACCCCCTCTGTTCATAAATTCGTTCTGCAAGCTACCTAAAAAGAACAAAAGGAAACTAGGGATTAACATGGCTAGGCTTGTAAAGGCTGTAGGGCCGCAAGCCTAGTAACTTCATATGAGCCAGTGTCTGGAGGTTTCCTGTGTATTATTCATTTCCATGATGATTCTTTCCATGGCTTTGCATACGAGACAAGTGAGACTTGTGGGACTGTAGTTTCCAGGATCTGTAGATGGCCCACCTTTTTGCAGAGGGATTACTGTTGCTGGAGGCAGCTCTTAAATAGCAATTCCAGAGGGCCTGAAAGGTCATTTCATTGTATTTGGAAGGTATCCTGGGATATTGTCTGGGCCCATTGATGCCGTGTTGGCCTTGGAGAGAGCATTAAGGAACAGTTCCCTAATGATAGTAGTAAACGTTATATTTGATGGTATTTCCTGAGGGAAGGTTGGGGGGGGGGGGGAGTGGGGTAAAGTTGGAGTGAAATTTTGTCTTTTCTGTTTTTTTTTTTTTTTTTTTTAATTTCCCCAAGTCTTTGGGTTTCTGATACCATGACAAGAATGGACCCCATTCCTAGGTCAAAGTTTGATTAAAGTTCATGAAATTAGTATCGTTTCAGCCTGCAGGTGCTGCAAAGAGCACTTCTGGCCAACATCAGTGTGCCCAGTCATGACTCCTCCTCCTGCAGTTTATATGGAGTTACTTGCATCAGTAACATATCTAAGACCCGTTGCTCCGCCTACTATTGGAACTGTGTCTGGGTATCCTTTTTCTGGATTGTCTTTGTTTCTGCCTGTAAAGCCTGGTGGTATATGACTTATTTTTCTCATGTTTCAGCACTTTCAATATGGTTTGGTCTTGTGAGGTCAGCAGATGTGTATTACCTTTGAGGTTACAGACCTAACTAAAACATTCCTTGTGGTTGTCCTTGGCTTGGGGGGCAGATTTACCATTACATAGCCATATTAACTTTGTGTAGCAGACTCTTTAACATTATGTACTCTTCACATTGGCCCTGTTTGGGTACTATTTGTATTTGACTTGCTAAAAATTGTATGGTGTTCTCTGTGCTTACAAAAATGTAGTGTATGAACTTTTATAGTTTTTAATTATCTTCTGCAAACTATGAATGGCGTGATGTTGATGTCTTATGGGATCCATGATATATGTTGTGCTTTATATCTACTTCTCACTGCTTTATAAGCATGACTCCAGCCTGTATTACAGTAGTCCACCTTGAATTTAAATCTGTGATTGACAGCCATCTAAAAAAATCACAACCAGAATATGCAAGGTTATTGCTCTTTCTACTTTATGGTGCATCTTTTCCATAATGTTGATTTATAAAAAAGTTTTAATTAACTTTAGTGATTGTTTATGAGGTCTATTTAAAACGGATACGGTAGAGGAGGAACTACATTGGAAACTGTCTTAGCTGACCTGGCATCTTTTGTTACAAACTGCACATAATGACGATTTAGATTAGAATAATCATTTAATTTGTGAACTGAAACTGCATAATGTGATTTTAATTTACTGTATTTTAATGTAGGTGTTGTAGCTCTTCATCTGTGGCTCAGGTAACCCAGCAAGAAGACCCTGAAAAGTCTGGAACATCTGAAAGACAAAAAGCAGGGCAAGGGCCCAAAAGGGACAGTTCCCGAGCTGTGAAACGCAGTACTAGCCCAGAGTACAGTAACACTGACTCTTTCAGCCCTTCAAAAAAACCTAAAGCACTTCAGCACACTGAGACTTTCTCAGAAGTGAGTAACACACAAACAAAAGCCAATAAAAGACACTTTGTTCACGACCAGCAACCAAAATCTTTGCAACTACCATCAACTAGTAAAACTCACAGTAGAAAGGGTGGCTCCACTTGTGACTCTCCAAGTCAGAAAAGGAGAAGAATATATACTGTTTCTGATAGCTTTAAGAAGGACTTCACAGCTGATTCAGCAGGTGCCGAAGATAAGTCCGTGAAATCCACCAAGCTGGCTTCAAAATCAGCGACCTCAGCCAAAGCTGGGTGTAGCACTATCACAGATTCTTCTTCTTCAGCTTCTACTTCCTCTTCCTCATCTACCATTGCACCTGCATCTCAGGGAGCCAGGGTGAAACAAGGGAAAGATCAGAGCAAAAACAGACGGTCCCGTTCTGCATCCAGCCCCAGTCCCCGAAGGAGCAGTAGGGAGAAAGAGCAAAGCAAAACTGGTGGCTCCTCCAGATTTGATTGGGCTGCTCGATTCAGTCCAAAAGTTAGCCTCCCTAAAGCAAAACTGTCTCTTCCAGAATCTTCCAAGTGTGAAACTTCAAAACCTGGGCCTTCTGGATTGCATGCTAAACTTGCAAGTAAGTGTATATGTGCAGTTATTGATTGTTTGAACTGGAGATTTTGTCTTTCCCTTTCTCTTATTTGGCCTTGATTTGCTTTGTAGGCATTCACATTGCATTTTGTAAGTGTATGCAAGTGGGCATACATAAGGACTTTAAATGTTTCAACAGGTAATAGCAGAATATCTAGAAAGTAGCAGAATATTTATTTTGTTTCATAGTAAGCTACATTTTGAACATGGTTACTCTCAAAAAAAAGCCTCTGCCTCCGTTTGCATCTTTGACATTCATACTCTGACACCTTGCTTCTGTCAGTTGTTGTTTGGTTTTCTTTAATTTTACAGTACATTTGCTCAGAAAACCAGGAAGTCGGAAGGCTGTGGGTTCTCTTCCTTCATCCAGTGCTTGGCTTCATGTTCTAATACTGGATTATGCAGGACAGTGCAAGGGAAGAGCTGCAGTGCCCAAGTACTGTCCCTTTGATGAAATGTGAAACTAAGGTCTCATCTGCTGACTTGGTGGTGAGTTAGGTGAATGATCATATTCATTTATTTATAAAACATTAAATCTTTCCAAATTCAAAACAAATCTATTTTATTTACCTTCCTGTTTGTACATGTGCTTCATGTACTTTATTCCAGATTCTGTTGTATGTAATGCAGCCAAAGCTGCCATTGCCTGTATTCCATAAATATTTTATTAAGCAAAGATCCAGTTTTATCATTTTAGTCTTTGACATATACAAAGTGTCTGTATACTGCTTTCTCCATTCTCAGTCTTCGTAATTCAGTGGTTCCCAGCACAGTTAACTGTTTTCTTCCGAAAACAGCTCCTAATTAGCAAAATATTTAAAAGTGCATGTTCCTTGTGTCTTACATGGTCTGGTCCGTTCTCTTCAGTAGGACTGGTATACAGCTAGCAGCAGTTGCCTAGCACATTTAAGACTCTTCCAGGCTGGGGGAAAAAAAAACACCTCTATGCTCCAAACCTCTCTTCCTCTCCAGATATTGTTTTCTGCATACCTACAAGCACACTCATGAGTTGCAATTTTTCGAAGCTTTTGAGTGTAAGCTTTTGGTCTCTTGTAATTTCCAGAGAGATTCAGGTCACATCTTTCCATTTTTTAGATTTATCATTTTGTAGATTGTAGAACAGGGTTTGCAAAGTAAAAACACTTTTTTTTACCCTTCTCACAGATTGGCATCTAATTTTTGGCATTGTCTAGCTATTTCAGCTTTAGGAAGTGGTGTGGTTAGCAATATGTTTAGTATTGTAGTATTCTTAGTAGTTATTTTTCTACAGTTTTGTTCTGTTATGGACATGGGTTTTAAGAAGTGTGTTGCCTGCAAGTACAAGTTGCCTTCGCAGGATGCACATGCTAGGTATGTATACTCCTTAGGGAGCAGCACACCTGGACTCTCTGTGTTTGATCTGTGAGGGATGTGGGTTCTGGGCGATTAATGAACATTGGGCCAAGTTGGTCTTCAGAGGGTTTCTTCCCTTTTGCCCTTCATAGTCTCCTGCTTCTCCTGATCTGGGCTTCAGCTTTTGACAGTTTGGCTGTGGTCTTGACTTCAAGGCAAGGCGTGGCTTCCTCAGGCTCCGGTGCGTCTCTGGTACCTTCAGATGCTGGGACCCACAGATCTGGGATGCCAGCTTTCTGCTCTGCCTTTGATGTAGAAAGAATGATGTTCTTCATGTTTCACTGTTGCAGTCATCACATTTGGGTTTATCTGCCTGCAGGTAGCTCTCAGTCGGCCTGAATACCAGAGTCTTGGGATTTCTGCGTTGGATGCTGTCACTTCTTCCATGACATCAGGACGTCATGGGTATAAAACATGCAGCCGACACCATTACATCAGTCTTTTTTACCGTGCAGTGTCCAAAGCAGTTTGCAAGCGCCGGTCGGCCACCTCCTGAAATTTTCGAGTTTCAGACCTGCTGTCTTCTAAAAGATAAGTACCCTGTTGGGGATCCTTTTTTCTTGCTTTAACAGATGTCAGAAAAAGTTAATTGTCTTGCCTGTGGAAAGAAAATACCTCACAGAGATTTTCATTCTTACTGGGTCATCTGTTTAGGCCCAAACCACGATGTTGCTCGCTGTTGGTTCTGTGCCTTGTTCAACGCCCCAAACTATTCGTCGTCGGACTATTTTTGTTGCTAAATTCTTTCGCTCTCGTTCTCAGTATTCCAAAATGGCTTTGATAAGCCATCTGACTACCGATCTTACGAAAAAACGTAAGGATAAAGACAGACCGACTGCATAGGTCGGTACTCAGTGAGGCACCTTCGCAGCCCCTGATACCCACTTCTACAGATTCGCAGGCCTCTGCTGAGACCCTTTAGGAGTCCTGTATGCCGCAAGTTGCTTTGTTGACTATGGATCCTGTGGGTGTGTCTACCTTGGATGGGTCCAGAGCTGCTGTGCAGGCACCGGCTTCTGAGGGTGTATTCCTACCTTCTGATGTTAGTATTAAACCGACATCTTCGTTTTTGACTAAAACTACCGAGTTTTTCAGGCCCAGAGTTCGCACTTCGCCTTGAAAACAGACGACCAAAGCACATGCTCTAGCTCCCATGCCACGGAAACAAATGCTTAGAATGGCTGAAGTCCTTATAACTTCAATTAGGGGAAGCCAGCCTTCCCCCTGTATAAGACAAAGGATTGATACTACTTCTGATTCTACAGACCTTGAGCCTGATGACTCTGATCTCTCTGATTATCACGACATTCCCTTATCTACCTATGAGGATTCAGATGCAGAAGATTCCATCCCCTCTGCCTCCCCTTCAGTGGACTTTTCTTTTGGTGAAACCTTGCATACCTTGAGAGCATTTCCGCTGGGAATGCCAGGACTACCCACAGTCCAAAAAGAGAGACTGAGAGTTTTTAGACTTGCCTCAGAACAGGCCTCTAGCTATACCCCCTGTTCTGGAGATTGTAGATGATGTCTTCTTGGAATCCAGCCTTAACCCTGATAACTTGCCACCAGCGGCCTGGAAGCCTGACAGGTACTACAGAGTATCTGACTCCCACAAGTTTCTCTTTAAGAATCCTACTGCGGATCCAAAGACCATTTTTCAGGGACCTAAAGGCATTAAAGCTATTACTGCCAAAAGCCCTACCTCTAAGAACAGGGACTCTAGGGCTTTAGACAGATGGGGTAAGAAGATGTACACCTCTGCTACTCCGGCTATCAGGGCTTTAAATTGCCAGTTTCATATGTTAAAGTAGTAGCAACATATTATGGAGCTAATTAAACAGAAAATTATGTTGATTTCTGATTGTGCAGAACATAAAGATTTACAAGAGTTAATGCATTCTGCTGACCAAGTTGGAAAACATGCTTTGCAATGTGGTTTTGATGCCTTAGAAGCATCTTGCAGGGCTGCTGTCACTGGGTCTGTTCTTAGAAGGCATGCTTGGTTTAAGGGACCTATCTTGCCAGACTATGTCAAAGCAAAATTACTAGATGCACCACTAAATCAGGAACGCCTGTTTGGCAATAAAGCAGAAGTCCTCAAAAAGCTGGAGGACAAAGCTAAATCTATGCAAACTGTTAAGTATTTCCTACAGGCACAGCCACCTAGCTTCAGTAGGGATTGGCCTTCTAAAAACTGGTCCTTTCCAGTCCCTCCCAGACCTTCTCAGCCTTAACCCAGGGGCAGCATACCACCACGATTGCAATCTCAGGGTATGCACAGATCTAAGCAAAAGAGTGCTCCTACTTCTAAAACAGGGAGTAGTAAGCCAACATCCTATGGTAAAATCTCACAATGACTTAGCCTTGCCCAAGTACTTGCACCCTTCGGAGAAAAACTTGCCCTACATGCAAAAGAATGGGAGTACATCACGCATGACAGATGGGTCTTGAACATTGTATCCTAGGGATACAGATTCTACCTCCACTCACTGCCAACCCCAAGCGGATGGCTAAACCTCCCCCCAAACCATTGGGCTGAGGTCCAAAAGCAAGTACTTTCTCTGCTCAGTATTAAGGCTGTTCGACCTGCCCCAGCAGAGCATAGAGGACAAGGTTTTTACTCCAGACTGTTTCGGTTACCCAGGAAAGAAAACTCTCTGCACCCTCTCGTGGATCTGTCTATTCTCAACCCCTTCCTGGTGACGCCAAGGTTCAAGATGCTTACTCTTCAACACCTGCTTCCTATGCTAGCCATGAACTCCTGGCTAGCCACCCTAGACTTAAAAAAAGAAGCTTATCTGCACATCCCCATAAGGGAATCTTGCAAGAAATACCTAAGTTTCAGAGCAGGCTCTATGCATTGTCAGTTCTCTGCACTTCCCTTTGGCTTACATACTGTGCCCAGGGTATTCACAAAATGCCTAGCTCCAGCCATTGCATATTGCAGGCAGAGAAAAATTCAAATTTACACATACTTGCACGATTGCCTGATTCAGGCAGACAGTCAGGAATTGTTACTCCAGCACCTGACATTTGTAAAGAGACTTCTAACTTCACTGTGGTACTCCATCAACAAAAAGAAATCACATCAGGTACCCTGCCAACAGATTGTACAAGCCTGAACACAACTTCCCAGATGGCTTTCCTCATTCCAGAAAAACAAATGTATTTGACAAACTCCATCAGTCTACCGGCCACCAAAACCCAGCTATCTGCAGGAAAAATACTGCAAGCCCTAGGTTTCATGGCCTCTTGCATTCTACTAATTCCATATGCAAGTCTGCATATGAGGAAACTTCAGTGGTGCTTAAAAAGTCTCTGGTGTCAACTTTCTCAGGACCTGGAAACAATGATTCCTATCATGCCTTGCCTAAGGGCAGAGTTTTTTTGGTGGGCAGAGGGTTACTACCACAACAAAGGACTCTCTTTCACTCTACCCCCTGCCGCCCAAACCCTAACAGACGCATCAGACTATGCATGGGGAGGGGCTCACATGACAGAACAAGGTATTCAAGGCAAATGGAGCCCAAAGTAAATGCACCTGCATATCAATCAAAAAGAAATGTTGGCTGTACAGAATGCTCTGACAGCCGTCAAATGCTTTATTCTTCCAGGGCAACTATTGATAAATATAGACAACACCACAGTTATGTGGTGCATAAACAAGCAGGGGGGAACCCTTTCCTATCTGCTCTGCAGGTTAGCCATGGCTTGGTGGGACACTGCCTTGAGCAACCAAGTACACCTGTAAGCTCAATTCCTGCCAGGCAAACTAAATCCATTGCAGACGACTTACGCAGAAATGTAATGGTCCCCCACGAGTGGAAACTGGAACCCAAATCATTCAAGCTGCTGATCCACAGGTGGGGGGCACCAGAGGTGGACCTCTTTGCTTCCCCTCAGAACTTTCAATTGAGCAAATATTGCACTAGAACTCCCCACAGCCAAACAGGGAAAGTGGATGCTCTGTCCTTTACATGGGAAAAACCTCTCAATCTATGCCTTTCCCCCTCTGCCCCTCCTCTCGAAGGTTCGACTAAAGATCAAACAAAACTAGCCAAGGACATTCCTGATTGCACCAGACTGGCCACACCATCATTGGTGTACCCACCTTTGCGCAGTCTGTCAGTACTGCCACCTTGACACCTGCCTCAGACCCCCTCCCTGCTGTCCCAGCAGAAGGGCCAAATTTTGCATCCTCCAATGTTCATCGTGTTACCCTGCTGCAGTCATCACACTTGGGTTATCCTGTCGTCAGGCGGTCCCGCAGTTGGCCGGAATTCCGAAGTCTTGGTCCGGCGTCGGTTGCTGTCGCTTCTTCCCCCGACGTCAGTGTGCCAGGAGTATATATAATGCAACCGATGCCATTTTCTTCAGTCTTTCTTGCCGCGCGGTGCCCGAAGTAGAAGTAGTTCGTAAGTGCCGGTCAGCCAACTCCTGAGATTTTCGAATTCGAATTTCAGACCAAAGGCTTCTATAAAGCTAAGTACCCCGCTGGGGAAACTTTTCTTGCCTCAGACCGATGTCAGAAAAAGTTAACAATTGTATTTCTTGTGGGAAGCAAATACCTCATAAGGATTTTCATTCTTATTGAATACCTTGCCTAGGCCCAGACCACGACGTCACTAGTTGTCATTTTTGTGCTAGGTTTAATAAACGTACTATTAAAAGACGCTTTGATTTTGCATGACACTACTTCGGTAGAAAATTTAATTATACTATGCCGTCGGCGCAACCAACTACCGGCGTGCACAAAAAACGCAAGGATAAGGATAGACAGCCCATGCCTAAGCCAGATTCCGAGGCCTCAGCTGGTCCGGTCTCCGGTCCTCAGTGAGGCTCCAACGCAGCCCCTGACTACCGCAGATCTGGAATCCGAGACCGCTTCGGAACTTTTGGCGGAATGTACCAGGCAGACGCAACCATTTTGTTCAGGCCCTACCGACGACATTGCTGAAAAAGATGGTGCTGCAGAAACGCCATCGGTTTCTGAAGGCGTTTTCAGACCGACGACGCTCACCATTAAAACGTTTCCCAAGACGAAGACTCCTATTAAATCTAAAAGGGCTGCACTTCAGTCCCCTGTTCAAGGCCCCATGCCTAAGAAACAGATGCTCAAAAATGGCTGAAGATTTGATCTCTTTAATCAGGGGTTCGCAGCCTCCTCTTGACAAAAGGCCTAGACAAGAGGAAGATTATGCATCCTCTGAACAAGTGTCCATTTCTTCAGCCTCCTCTGAAGACCAAGATTACTCCTTCTCCCCTTATGAAGATTCTGATGCTGAGGATTCCATTCCCTCAGCTTCTCCTCCTGAAGACTACTCCTCTGGGGAAACTTTACACACTATGAGGGAACATTTTCACTGGGAAGGTCAGGACTACTCTAACTCGAAGAAAAGGCTCAGAGAGTTTCTTTTACTTCCCCAGCACAGACCACTTGCCATCCCACCTGTGTTGGACATTGTGGATGATGTTTACTTAGAATCCAGTTTGAACCCAGACTCTCTACCTCCTGCTCTGGCCAAGCCTGACAGATACTATAGAGTGCCTGATTCCTACAAATTTCTTTATAAAAGCCCTTTTGCTGACCCAGAGACAATCGCCCAGGGTCCCAAAGGGGCTAAGGCTTCTATGGCTAAAAATCCTGTACCCTCTGAAAGGGATTCCAAAGCGCTAGACAGGTGGGGGAAAAAGGTTTACACCTCAGCCACTCCAGCTATGAGGGCACTAAATTGCCAATTTCACATGCTTAAGTATCAGCGATTTCTAATCTCTCAGTTAAAGCAAAAAATGACCACTCTCCCTCAACAGTCTGAATTGAAAGAAATGTAGGATCTGTTGCATGCAACTGAACAGGTGGGCAAACACACCTTACAATGTGGGTTTGATTCTTTGGAGGCCTCCTGCAGAGCAGCTGTCACTGGGTCTGTTATACGTAGGCATGCTTGGTTAAAGGAACAAAAACTCTACCTGATCATGTTAAAGCAAAGCTTCTAGATGCCCCCTTACAGCAGGATGTTCTTTTTGGAGTTAAAGCAGAAGAAGTCTTAAAGAAAATGGAGGATAAGGCAAAATCTATGCAGACAGTCAAAGATTTCCTACAGGTACAGCCCCCTTGCTTCAGCAGAAACTGGCCAACAAAAAATTGGTCCTTTCCAGCTACTGACAGACCACAGAGGGGTAAATACAGAAGCCCAAGAGGCAGAGGACAACCACAAGCCCAGTACAAACCTCGACAATGGGGGCACTACAACACAGAAGGGAGGAGAAGACAGGTCCCAATCTACCAGAAGGCAAACTCAGTGACTTGCACCTCATCTGGCCAAGCAACTCTCTCTTGGCAGCCCCCTTGGGAGGAAAACTCGCACTTTTTTCAGACAACTGGCACATTGTCACAAAGGACAAATGGGTCCTAGACATAATTTTATGAGGATACAGATTCCATTTTCACACCTTGCCAATGAAAAGAGGAATGCCAAACCTGCCACAAAATCAGTGGGCAGAGGCACAAAAACAAATTACAGCTCTCATGGACATGAGAGCCATTCATCTGGTAACCTACTCGAGAGCAAGGTCAAGGATTTTACTCGAGACTCTTTCTAGTGCCCAGAAAGGACAATACCTGGAGACCTATTCTGGACCTTTCAATTCTAAACACCTTCTTACAAGTACCCAAATTCAAGATGCTAACACTACAGCAGCTTCTTCCCATGTTGGGCAAGGGAAGCATGGCTAGTAAAGTTGGACCTCAAGGAGGCATACCTGCATGTCCCTATCAGACAAAGTTGCAGAAGATACCTCCGTTTCATTGCAGGTTCAACCCATTACCAATTCTCTGCACTGCCCTTTGGCTTATCTACTGCGCCCAGAGTCTTCACAAAATGCCTGGCACCAGTAATTGCATACTGCAGACAGAGGAATTCAAATATACCCATACCTGGACGACTGCCTCATCCAAGCAGAAACCAAGGACATTCTCTTACATCATCTGGCTTTTGTAAAACATCTACTAAGCTGCCTGGGGTACACAGTAAATGAAAAGAAGTCAAACTAGTACCCTCACAAAATATGACATTCCTGGGTGCCAGCTTGAATACAACGGCCGAGAAGGCTCATCTGACGCCAGACAAGCGACTACAACGGACTCAATATTTCAAAGCAATGACAACAAAGACCCAATTAACTGCAAGAAAAATTCTTCAGGCCTTGGCTTCATGGCATCATGCATACTGCTAATACCATTTGCAAAGCTACATATGAGGAAATTACAGTGGTACCTAAAAAGCGTGTGGTCTCAACACAGCCACAGCTTGGACACAATGATATCTCTCATTCCCTGCCTACAACAGGAGTTTGTATGGTGGTCACAGGCATGTCACCTCAACAAGGGTCAGCCTTTCACCTTGCCCCCAGCCAGGCAAACTATCACAACAAATGCATCAGACTACGCCTGGGGGGCACACATGGCAGGACAGTGCGTTCAAGGCGTATGGACTGCAGATCAAAGTAACCTGCACATCAATCAAAAAGAGATGCTAGCTGTACAGAAAGCTCTGACAGCCTTCAAGAATCTATTACATCCAGGACAACTTACAATAAAGACTGACAACACCACAGTAATGTGGTACATAAACAAACAAGGGGGTACTCACTCCTACCCTCTATGCAGGCAAGCAATGATCTTATGGAACACAGCTCTGGCTTACCAAGTTCAGTTAAAAGCTCAATTCCTGCCAGGAAAGAAGAACACATTGGCAGACGACCTCAGCAGAAACATCATGTATCCCCACGAGTGGAAACTAGATCCACAAGTATTTACAATGATAACTCAGAAATGGGGCCTTCCAGACATAGACCTGTTTGCCAGCCCTCAAAAATATCAAATAACAAAATTTTGTACAAGGACATTTCACCATCAAGCTTGGAAAGTGGACGCACTCTCTTTCAGTTGGAAAAACCTGACAGCATATGCCTTCTCTCCACTGCCTCTCCTCACAAAGGTGCTTCTGAAAGTCAAAAAGGAGAGACCACAACTGATTCTCATAGCCCCAGACTGGCCACGCCAGCACTGGTACCCACTATTGAGGAATATGGCCCACGGCCCACCTTGGATCTTGCCGCAAATTACCCATTTGCTCACACAACAAAACAATCAGATTCTTCACAGCCAGCTCAAAACCTTAAATTTGGCTGCATGGCAAATCACCTAAGCATCCAGCCAGCTCCTCTTTCCCAAGCAGTTATGGATGTTATTCTGGAAGCTAGGAGGCCAAGCACCAGGAAGGCTTATTCGGACAAATGGAAAAGGTTTTGTGCCTGGAACCAAGCTAAAGGCCAAGACACAATTCAGCCTCACATTCTACAGTATTTAACTGAGATATTGCACAAAGGACTTTCCTTCTCCTCCATTAAAATCCATGCTTCAGCTATTTCAGCTCACTACAGAACGGATCCACCCTTATTTTCGCATCCACTTCTAAGACAGTTCCTCAGAGGGGCAAAAAACATTAGGCCCCCCAGGAGAGTACCTACACCAACATGGACCTCAATTTTGTTCTGGAAAAACTAACGCTACCTCCCTTTGAACCAGCTTTCTCTGCAGATCTTCAGTTCCTATCATGGAAGACTGCCTGTTCTGGAAAAACTAACGCTACCTCCCTTTGAACCAGCTTTCTCTGCAGATCTTCAGTTCCTATCATGGAAGACTGCCCTGCTGCTAGCAATAACTTCAGCTAGAAGAGTCTCAGAGCTGCAGGCACTAATGGCAGTGGAAACTTTCCTCATTTTCCATCAAGACAGAGTTTCTCTACAAACTAATCCTTTTATGCCTAAGGTGGTTTCCAGTGTGGCTTTAAATCAAACCATCCACTTACCCACCTTCTTCCCAAATCCACAGAACAAAGGTGAGAGACTCCTGCATTCCTTGGACATTCACAGGCAACTTCGTTACTACTTGGACAAAACTAAGGCTTTCAGAAAATCTGACCAGCTCTTTGTATCCTATGCTACAGCTTCACAAGGGAAGGCTATTTCAAAACAAACCATTTCCAAATGGATAGGACATTGCATACGTTTCTGCTATACCCATCATGGAAAACCAGTTCCTGCTACCATTAGGCCCCACTCTACCAGGGCAACAGCTACATCTACAGCCTTTCTCAGGGGGGTTTCAACCAAAGAAATTTTGGAAGCTGCAACTTGGAGTTCAGTACACACCTTTACCAAACACGATCACTTACCACTTTACTCTAAGACTAGGGCAGGCTTCGCCACTGCAGTTCTGCAGGTCCTTCTAGCCTCCTCCAACCCTCTTTGATTCCTCCACCCATCCTTAGCTTTGGGATTCAACCCAAGTGTGATGACTGCAGCAGGGTAACACGATGAACCTACCATAAATGTAGATGCTGCAGTCCAGGTTACCCTCCCTCCATCCCCTCTGATCTAACTGGCTAAAATCTCTACAATACCTTCCTGATGTATTTGCTTATAGCTGGAGGGATTTTGTGTTTGTGAAAAATTTACTCAATTTGGTACTAATTACTGACCACCTTTTTGGGGGCACCTGACATCTGGGGCAAGAAAACCTGAAGAAAATGGCGTTGGTTGCATTATATATACCCCTGGCGCACTGACGTCAGGAAAGAAGCAACAACAACCGACGCCAGACCAAGACTTTGGAATTCCGGCCGACTGCGGGGACCGCCTGACTACAGGATAACCCAAGTGTGATGACTGCAGCAGGGTGTACACTTGAACATCTACATTTATGGTAGGTACAAAACTGTACTTCACAGACTCTGAACCTAGCATCCTGGTTCATCCCCTGAATCCTCAGTAAACAGGTGCTGGATGTCATCCTGGAGGCAAAAAGGCCTACTACTAGAAAATCCTATTCAGAAAAGTGGATAAGATACTGATGTTCTTAGTGTTTCACTGTTGCGATCATCACATTTGGATAATCTGCTGGCAGGTTGCCCTCAGTCGGTCTGAATTCCAAAGTCTTGGGTCCTGCAGCCGACACCATTTTCTTTAGTCTTTCTTGCCGCACGGTGCCCGAAGCAGAAGCATTTCACAAGTGCCGGTCGTCCGACTACTGAAATATTCGAGTTTGAGTTTCAGAACCGAAGTCTTCACTAAAGCCAAGTACCCCGTTGGGGAAACTTTTTTCTTGCCTTTTACTGATGTCAGAAAAAGTTAATAATTGTATTACTTGTGGGAAGCAAATACCTCATAAGGATTTCCATTTATACTGTATTCCTTGCCTAGGCCCTGATCACAACGCGCCTGGCTGTCGGTTTTGTGCTAGATTTAACCAACGCACTATTAAGCGTCAGTATATTTTTGCATCAAAGTATTTTGGAAACAGATTTAACTACCCAGAAATGTCGGCGGATAGCAATCCGACTACCGGAGTACATAAAAAATGCAAAGAAAAGGACAGAGAAAGGCAGTCGAAATCCAAAACAGATGACCAAGCTTCTCCTAAGCCAGTCGCTGGTACTCAGTGAGGCGCTTTTGCAGCCCCTGATACCCGCTACCTTCGAGTTGCAGGCCTCTACCAGCACCCATGTGGAGTCCGGCATGCCGCAAGGTACTCAAGGTATTGGACTGACGGATGTATCTCCCTCGGATGGGTCTGGAGCCTCTGAGCAGTTACCGGCTTCTGAGGGTGTATTCAGACCTCAACATTTGTATATCAAGCCGACGAAAGCTGCAAAAACAGACAAAAACAACTTCTAAAACTAAAAAACTGACGCATGAGCCACATGCACAGGCCTCTATGCCTAAAAAACAGATGATCAAAATGGCTGAAGACCTCATTACCTTGATCAGGGGTACCCATTCCCCTCCAGGTAAGAGGCCTAGGCAAGACACTGATTATGACTCTTCAGATCAGGTTTCTATTTCTTCTGATTCCTCTTCTGATCCCGAATTATCTATACCTCCCTATGAGGGTTCTGATGCTGAGGAGTCTATTCCATCTGCATCTCCTCCTGAGGATTATTCATTTGGAGAAACCTTACATACTTTGAGGGAGCATTTTCACTGGGAGAGTCAAGACTACTCAGAATCAAAAAAGAGGCTCAGGGATTTCCTTCTCCCTCAGCACAGGCCTTTAGCCATTCCCCCTGTTTTAGACATTGTGGATGATGTGTTTTCAGAGTCAAGCTTGACCCCTGACTCCTTACCTCCGGCTCCCAGTAAGCCTGACTGATATTACAGGGGGGAGACTCGCATAATTTTTTATTTAGAAACCCTGCTGCTGATCCTGAAACTATTTCACAGGGTCCAAATGGAGTTAAGGCCTTTACAGCAAAAAAATCCTACCCCCTCTGACAGAGATTCAAGGGCACTGGACAGATTGGGAAAAAAGATTTATACATCTGCAACCTTGGAAATCAGGGACTTAAACTGTCAATTTCATCTGCTTAAGTACCAACAACATGTTATGAGATTGCTGAAACAGAAAATGATGTTGATTTCAGAATATGCAGAAAATAAAGAATTGCAGGAATTATTGCATGCAGCTGAGCAAGTTGGAAGGCATACTTTGCAATGTGGTTTTGATTCCTTAGAGGCCTCCTGCAGGGCTGCAGTTACTGGATCTGTGATTAGGAGGCATGCCTGGTTAAAGGAACAAAATTTACCTGATCATGTTAAAGCTAAATTGCTAGATGCACCTTTACAGCATGATTCTCTGTTTGGTATTAAGGCAGAAGAGGTTTTAAAGAAAATGGAAGACAAAGCTAAGTCTATGCAAACTGTTCAAGATTCAGTAGACACTGGCCTACAAAAAATTGGTCCTTTCCTGTGTCAGAGCTGAAAGGGGCAAATCCAGACTCCATAAGGGTTCCAGATACCAGGCGCAAGATTCATACAGGTCAAAGCAATGGGGCGCTTCCACCTCCAAATCTGGAGGAGATGAAGCGCAAACCTACAGAAAGCAATCCCAATGACTTCCCTCTGCCTACTCCAAGCACTTATCTTTTGGCAGCGCCCATAGGGGGAAAATTAGCACTTTATGCTCAAAATTGGCAGTTAATAACAGAGGACAAGTGGGTACTAAACATCGTATCACAGGGATACAGCTTCCATTTCCACACTCTGCCAATGGCAAATGGTTGGCCAGATCTGCGAAACCATCAATGGGCAGAGGCACAGAAACAGGTAATGTCCCACATGGATGTGGGGGCCATTCAGACAGTGCCAGAACAGGAAAAAGGACACAGTTTTTACTCAAGACTGTTATTGGTACCCAGAAAGGACAAGGCCTGGCGGCCAATACTGGATTTATCGATTTTGAACACATACCTGGACATTCCAAAATTCAAAATGCTGACTTTGCAGCAGCTTCTGCCCATGCTGGGCAAGAATGTTTGGCTGGTGACTTTAGACCTAAAAGAGGCATACCTGCATATCCCAGTAAGACAGTCGTGCAGAAGATACCTCAGATTCAAGGCTGGCTTAATGCATTACCAATTCTCTGCACTGCCCTTTGGCTTATCTACTGTGCCCAGGGTTTTTACAAAGTGCCTGGCACCAGTAATTGCATTTTGCAGACAAAGAAGTATCCAAATATATCCTTACTTGGACGACTGTCTCATTCAAGCAGAGAACAAGGACATTCTTCTTTGACACCTGGCGTTTCTGAAAAGGCTTCTAACATGCCTATGGTACACAATAAACGAAAAGAAATCACAACTGGTACCCTCTCAAAAGATAACATTCCTGGGTGCAAGCTTAAATACAACTGCTCAGATGGCTTACCTCACGCCAGACAAGCAAAGGCAACTGACTTCTTACTTCAAACTGATGGCAACAAAGACCCAGTCTTCTGCAAGACAAATTCTGCAGGCTCTGGGCTTCATGGCATCCTGCATTCTACTGATTCCATATGCAAGACTGCATATGAGGAAACTTCAGTGGTACCTAAAAAGTTTATGGAGTGAACATTCTGACAGTCTGGAAACAATGATTCCTCTCATTCCCTGCCCGCAACAGGAGTTTCTATGGTGGGCAAAGGCATGTCACCAAAACAGGGGACGGCCATTCACTCTACCCCCTGTCAGCCAAACCTTAATAGACGCATCAGATTATGCCTGGGGGGCCCACATGGCAGGAAGATGCATTCAGGGCATATTGACACCGAAACAAATGCATCTACATATCAACCAGAAAGAGATGCTAGCTGTTCAAAATGCCCTAACAGCCTTCAAGGACTTACTTCATCCAGGACAACTCCTGATAGACAGACAACACCACAGTCATGCGGTATGTAAACAAGCAAAGGGGTACACGCTCATACCCTCTCTGCAGATTAACCATGGCACTGTGGGACACAACTTTGACCTACCAAATGCATCTTCAAGCTCAATTCCTGCCAGGAGAACAAAACACTCTGGCAGACGATTTAAGCAGAAACCTTATGGACCCTCACGAGTGGAAACTAAATCCACAAGTCTTCAGCATGATTACAGAGAAATGGGGGAGCCCAGACATGGATCAATTTGCCTCCCCTCAAAATTATCAATTGAAAAGATTCTGCACAAGGACTTGTCACAGACAAGTATGGAAAGTGGACGCCCTATCGTTCAGTTGGAAATACCTATCAGTTTACGCCTTTCCTTCTCTGCTTCTTCTCTCCAAGGTCCTCCTAAAAGTTAGACAGGAGAAGCCAAAGATATTAATTGCCCCGGACTGGCCCCGCCAATACTGGTATCCAGTCCTAAGGAACTTGTCTCAATACCCAGTTTGGACCTTGCCTTAAAGACCACAACTACTGTCCCAGCAAAACAATCAGATCCTGCACAATCAACTACAGACTCTGAACCTGGCAGCATGGCTAATCATGTAGACATACAAACACCTCTCAGTAAAGCTGCGATAGATGTCATTTTGGAAGCCAGAAGGCCTAGTACTAGAAAATCTTATGCTGACAAATGGAAGAGATTCTGTGCTTGGAATCGAGCACAAGGAACTGATGCAGCAGAACCAAATATTCCTCCGATATTGCAATACTTAACTGAGATGCTTGACAAAGGCCTAGCTTTCTCATCAATTAAAATCCATGCCTCTGCCATTTCGGCTCGTTACAATACAGAGCCACCAATCTTTTCTCATCCTTTAAAGCAGTATCTTAGAGGGGCCAAAAATTTAAGACCTCCTAGAAGATCGACATTGCCTGCATGGGACCTCAAATATGTGTTGGAAAAGCTCACCCTGCCTCCATTTGAACCAGCTGCTACTGCTGATGTAAAGTTCTTATGGAAAACAGCTCTGCTACTAGCAATTACTTCAGCAAGAAGGGTTTCAGAGCTACAGGACCTCATGGCTGTAGAGCCTTTTATCATATGTTACCCAGACAGTGTATCTCTGAGGATAAATCCTACTTTTATGCCTAAGGTGGTTTCCAGTGTGGCTCTTATCCAAACAATTCACCTGCCAGCCTTTATCCATATCCGCAGAACAAGGGTGAGAGAATTCTGCATTCCTTGGACGTACACAGACAGCTAAGATTCTACTTGAGCAGGACAAAATCTCTAAGAAAAACTGAACAATTACTAGTGACATATGCTGCAGGATCAGAAGGCAAGGCTATTTCAAAGCAGACAATTTCAAAGTGGATAGGCCACTGCATCCGTTTCTGCTATTCACACCATGGTAAACCTGTGCCCAAGGGCATTAGGTCTCATTCCACCAAAGCTGCAGCTACTTCAGCCTTTCTCAGGGGAGTACCAACCAAAGACATTCTAGCGGCTGCTACTTGGAGTTGTGTTCACACCTTTACAAAGCATTATCATTTGCCTCTCTACTCTAAATCCAGGACAGGCTTTGGCACTGCAGTTCTGCTGGGCCTTATAGCCGCTCCTAATGCTGTTTAGCTCCAGCCTCCCAACCATAGCTTTGGGATTCTACCCAAATGTAATGACTGCAACAGCGAAACACGAAGAACATAGTACAGTTGTGTACACTTACCATAAATGTATATGTTCGAGTGTATTCACTGTTGCAGTCCAGGTTACCCTCCCGCCATCTCCATGTCATTCTGGAGGTTATCTTTCCTTCTCTATCTTCTACAACCTATGTGGTATATTTGCTTGTAGATGAAGGTAAAGTTTATATTGATGCATGTGTGTGTATATATATATATATATATATATATATATATATATATATAATTTTTTTTTTTTTGCTACCTTTTTGGGGGCAAGAAAAACTAAAGAAAATGGCGTTGACTGCATGTTTTTATACCCATGACAACCTGACGTCATGGAAGAGGAGACAGCAACTGACGCAGGACCCAAGTCTTTGGAATTCAGGCCGACTGAGGGCAACCTGCCAGCAGATTACCCAAATGTAATGACTGTAACAGTGAATACACTCAACATCTACATTTATGGTAAGTGTACACAACTGTACTTTATTGGAGCCAGTTTTAAGGAGTGGACACAAATGTGCCCAGCTTACCTCATATACTAGATTACTTAACAGAAATGTTCCCCAAAGGCCTATCCTTCTCCAAGTAAGATTCCTGCCTCTGCCATCTCTGCTCATTTATAATACTGAGCCCACCCCTCTTCTCTCATCCTCTGGTCAAACAGTTTTTGAGAGGAGCCAAAACATTTAAGACCCCCAGGAGAGCTCCCACTTCAGCCTGGGACCTTAACTTTGTATTGGAAAAACTCATGCTTCCACCCTTTGATCCTGCTGCTTCAGCAGAGTTAAAATTCCTCTCCTGGAAAACAAGCAGCATGTTAAGTTGTCAATCTCACCTTCATTCTTGCTGGATGGGTTCGGAGCCGATTCTCGGCTCCGACCCGGCCACTTACTAAAGCTCGAGAGCTTATTTTACTGGCTCGAGGCAACCCTATATCCCATGATGCTAGGCGATAACTCCCCTGATCTCGTTTGCCGCTTTCGCTTGCGAGGTGCGTATTTTTACCGGCTCCTGGTAAGTCTTTAAATACATAGTTTTCAGTCACCCTTTTTGGTTAGTTTTTCACCCAGTTGTTTTTCAGTAGTTAGCGACTACCTTTAATTCTATTCCTGTTTATACTTCCCTTTTTATCCCTTATATCCTCCCCTCCACTCTTAGGTTAGGCCTTAAGGCTGCCCCTTTCCTAATTATTCTTAGGGATCCTGTGGAGTGTTTCGGTGTGTTGGTATCCCAATTAATATTTTTATTGTTTTTTTATTTTTTTTTGAGTGTTTTGTGTGTGTGTGTGTGTGTGTGTGTGTGTGTGTGTGTGTGTGTGTGTGTGTGTGTGTGTTTTCTCTTTCCTTTTGTGATCCCTCGACACTATCATGTCGAAGGAACCAAAGGAAACTAAGGTCTCAGGCTTTAAGAAGTGTGACTCGTGCTGTCAGAAGATGTCTCTGACAGACGGTCACACTTGTGTTTACTGCCTGGGACCCCTGCACCTGCAGGACTCTTGTTCTGTGTGTCATGCATTCAGTCCAAGAGTCCTGCAGGAGCGCAGGAACAAACTTATATTGAGGGGCTTGTTAAAGCCCGAGGGCTCCCCGACTAAGTCTGCGTCAGGGAGGCCTTCGAAACCAGCAAAACCATCGGCTCCGAGTACTAAGCCTTCGGCTGCTGGCTCCTTGTCTGTGCCTTGATCGGCTCTGGCTGGAGCAGATTCCTCTGAGTCACAGGTTCCGGTCTCAGCACCACTCGGTGCCGATACCTCTGAGTCCATGCATTCACGGTCGGCTCCGGCTGGAGCTGACGTGTCCTCGGCTCCTTTGGCTCCATCCATATCTAAGAAGAGGTCAAGATCCCCTTCATTGGAGTCCATCCATTCGGCTCAGAGATCCCCCCCTGCTCTCGGAGCGGAGCCATCGGAGCCAATCTTCTCGGTCTTCCAGGCTTTCAGATCACGACCTTGAGAGAGTGGTAAGTAGGCTGTTAGTCTCAGGCATTGGCCCAGTTGATCTGTAGCCCGTCTCATCAGACGGTAGCTATTACGACTCCACCTATTTTTCCTCCTTCGACTCTCCCTCAGAGTTCGGAGCCGGAGCTCCTTGGAGCCGTGACTGTTGTGGCGTCTGAGCCGATACCTCCCCCTTCGGCTCTTTCGTCTTCCACTCCGATCTCCTCCTTGATGCCTTCATTGGACGGATCCGGGCGCCTGGTCTCTCTCGTCGGCTCCGAGGGGGTGAGTGACATCGGACCATTGTCCGACCCCGTTCTCCGTCTCGGAGCGTCTGCGCTGGTGAGCTCTGCCCCGACATCGGCCTCGGAGCCTTCCCTGTCTGTGCGGCCTGGGGTTCCTACCTCTTCGGAGCGGGGGCCCTCTGGCCTGTCTGATAGGGAAGCCTTCGAGGTGATGAGTGTACTAGCCCCAGGGCATAGTCAACGGTCAGCTCCATCAGCTCCTCCCACTACAGTGCCTGCTGATGTCTCTTACCACTCTCTTGCTCCCGGACCCAGAGATCCAACGCCTCAGGTTTCCCCACTGGGAATATCTTCCTCTTCCGAGGCTTCTCCTGACCTGTCAGCGGAGCCACCGTGTAAGAGGACATGTAAGAGGAAGCATGTGGACTCCCCTGAGTCCGTTACATCTGACACCGACTTGGATGAGTCGGAGGGATCCCCAAAGTCCCCCTCTGAGGATGTCTCTTTCTCAGACATCCTAGAAATCCTAAAGCAGAGGGGGAACTGGTCTTCCCTTAATCCTTCCGAGGACAAGTCGGTGTACCTGGAGGCGTTTGGTTCTCGACCCTCCACCTCCTGGGTCTCTCCGCCTTTTGACCCCCTTATGGAAGTAGTGGCTCGGAAGGCGTGGTCGGCCCCGGATTCGGTGTAACCCACCCCTCGGAGGCCATCTAAATTCATCACAGGACCAGTTGACAGATGCCATGGTGGTGGCTGCAGCCACCAAGAAGGAACTAGCTGATCCTTCAGTACCTATCCAACCTCCTAATAAGGATTCTAGGACCATGGATAGGTACGGTAAGAGGATGTTTTCTTCAGCGACCTTTGCCATGCGGTCGCTGAATTACTTGTCACTTCACCCGCCTTCAGAGAGATATTCTCAAAGAGTTGGGAGAAGTCTTACAGGATCCATCAGCTGCTGGGTCCCAGGATAAAATACTCGCAGCTTGGAATCCTAAATTCGATTAACTCCTCCATGCGTCTAATTTCATATGCAGCCGATGGAGCGAGTAGGGCCGCGGGCACAGGAGTGGCCTTACGGCGTCACGCCTGGATGCGGCTGTGTAATTTCGCGGACCCTTTCAAGGCGTCCTTCACAAATTCCCCTTTTGATGGTTCTGCTTTGTTTGGACCTCAAGTGGAAGACACCTTGACCAGATGCGAACAAGATGGCAAGACTCTTTCTGCCGTAGGAGTCCTTTTCTCCACCCCTTCAAGACCATTCCCTAAGGGTCAGAAGGGTGGGAAAATGTGGTTCCGCAAATCTCAAGGAGTCACGCCTGACGCAAGAGGTCAGTTTACCCCCAGAGGCAGAGGGGGTAACAACAACAGACGCCGCCCTAGGGGCAGAGGGGGTCCGCAGAACCAGGGTAGCAGGGAGCCTCTCTCTGACAAACCCTTCTAGCATCCCTGAGATGTTGCCCGATTGTCCACCTTCAGAGGCAGTCGTGGGAAGATTGTCACTGTACCCAATAGCCTGGCTTTCCCTTACTGAAGACAAATGGGTACAGTCGATCATATCCAAGGGTTACAAAATTCCCTTTATCCAAACCCCAATTCAGCAAAAGGGAACCCTTCCAGACGTTTCACCCGGTCTAAGGGAACTAGCAATACCAGAGATATCAAAACTGCTAGCAAAAAGACCCATCCAGCCAGTCCCAGCAGACCAACTAGGATCCGGAATCTACTCAAGGTTCTTTTTGGTACCGAAAAAGACAGGGGACTGGAAACCAATATTAGATCTCAGCAAACTAAAGTTTGTAAAGAGAACAAGATTCCGGATGGTCACACTACAGTCCATTCTACCCTTTCCTGGGCAAGAACAATTGGATGTGCTCTATGGACCTTCAGGATGCGTACTATCACATCAAAATTCACAGGCGCTCCAGAAGGTTTCTCCGCTTTCGGCTGGGTGCCAGTCACTACCAATTCAGAGCCCTGCCCTTTGGTCTCACTACAGCCTCCAGAGTGTTCACCAAATGTATGGCAGCGGTTACGGCTCACCTGAGACGGCAAGGATTCCAGGTGTTTCCATATCTAGACGACTGGCTCCTCACTGCCACCACCAGGCATCAACTTCTCCAAGCCAGAGCTTACACCTTTCACATTTGCAGAGGGCTAGGAATCTCTATAAATTTCGAAAAGTCTGCCTTGTCGCCTTGTCAGTCTATTACCTTTATAGGCGCCAACTTGAACACCGTACAACTTTCAGCAAAGTTAACAGATCAAAGGGTCTTAGATATTCAAAACCATGTCCATGTTCTTCTTCAGAGCGACAAAATTTAGGCCAGGTATGTCCTGAAAGTATTGGGTCTTATGGCGGCCGCCATAACACTTCTTCCCCTTGCACGTTTTTACATGCGTCTTCTACAGTGGATGTTTTTCGCCCAATGGTCTTTTCAGCAACTCCCCATGCACCACAAGATCATGATAACTCCAACTTGCAAAAGTCATCTGTCCTGGTGGATATTGTCCCCTCAAGTCCATCAAGGCAGACCCTTTGTTCCTCCTCCCCCGGTCGCCACTGTGACATCGGATGCCTCCCTGATGGGGGGGCATTTTTAGGGCAGGATGGTCCATGGCACTTGGCAACTTTTCGAATGCCACCTGCACATAAATGTCCTAGAGATGAGAGCAGTGCTTTTAACGTTGCAAGCCCTCCACTACTCTCTTCCCCTAGGAACTATTGCAATCCAAACGGACAATATGTCCGTAGTGTGGTATATCAACAAGCAAGGCGGAACAAGTCCTATCCCCTGTGTCGAGAGGCACTCAGACTTTGGCAATGGGCAATCTTCTCTCAGCGGTTTCTGATAGCAACGCATATCCCCGGGAAGTCCAACATCATAGCGGACAGGTTGAGCAGAGCTATACTCATGCCACACGAGTGGTCTCTCAAACAATCTGTGGCGGAAGAGATTTTTCAGAAGTGGGGCCTTCCTTGCTGCGATCTTTTTGCTACACCTCAAAACAGCAATGCCCCGACTTCTTCATCCTCTTCCCCCTTCCAGGCCATCCCCTCAGAGACACTCTAGTCCATGATTGGCCTCGGGGACTTCTCCATGCCTTTCTACCCTTTCCTCTAATCCCACAAGTAATTCAGAAAGCAACTGCCTTGAGAGCCAAGTTGATTCTCATTGCCCCTTATTGGACTCGACAGATATGGTTTCCGTTCCTACATCGTTATCTTTTGGTACAGCCTTGGCATCTGGACCCAGCTCCAGATCTGTTGACCCATCAGTCGGGGCAGCTGCACCAATCCCTACATTCTCTCAACCTCACTTCTTGGTTGCTCCACTTCCGTCCTTAGCCAGGCTTCCTATGATTTCTAATCCCGTCCGGGATATCCTAGTAGCTTCCCATAAATCTTCCACCAGAAGGATTTACACTAGTAAATGGAAAAGTTTCTCCTTCTGGGCAAAGGCAAGGAATATAGATCCCTTTACTGCCCCCAATTCATTCGGTGTTAAGACTTCCTAGCCGAAATTTTTCACTCAGGGTCTTCTGCCTCTACAGTAAAAGTTCAGTTGGCAGCCATATCGAATTTTCATACAGGCTTATCGGACCACAACATCATGTCCAATGAGCTTTGCAAAGCTTTTCTTAAAGGTGTATATTTACTTAAGCCTCCGATCAAAGACCCTCCACCTCAGTGGGATCTTAATTTAGTCTTGACATCCTTGATTCTTCCCCCCTTTGAACCTGCGGTCTCCTGTTCATTGAAATTTCTTTCCTGGAAGACACTCTTCCTAGTCGCCATTACTTCTGCTAGGAGAGTATCTGAGCTTCACGCGCTCTGCATTCGTCCTCCCTACTTAATCTTCCATAAAGACAGAGTTTCTCTAAGGACCAATCCATCCTTCTTACCCAAGGTGGCTTCGCAGACAAATTTAAATCAATCAATTGATCTCCCAGTTTTTTTCCCAAACTATACAAATAGAGCGGAGCAAAAGCTACATTATCTAGATGTTCACCGCCAGCTACGATACTATTTGGATAGAACCAAAAAAATAAGGAAGTCTGATCAACTGTTTTTATCGTACGCAGAGAATAAGAAAGGCCTTCCTGTTTCTAAGGTAACCCTATCTAGGTGGCTGTCTTCTGTGATCACATCTATTTATCAACTCAGAGGCAGGGAATTAACTTCTAAGCCAAAAGCCCATTCAACTAGAGCACTAGCTACATCTACAGCTTTTCAAGCTAGACTACCAATAGACACTATCTGTGCGGCAGCCACATGGGCCTCTCCTCATACCTTTGTTTCGCATTACAAATTGGACATGGCCTCCAGGGACAGAGCAAAATTTGGTTCCACCGTTCTCAAGAGTCTGTTCCAATGAGCCACCCAGGATGAAGGTGCTAAGGACGCGGTCCCATCCAGCAAGAATGAAGGCGAGATTGACAACTTAACATTGAGAAGTTATGTACCTACCATAACGTTCCATGTTAGTTGTCTTCTCGCCTTCTTTCTTCGGCCCCACCCACCATCCCCCTAGCCTGGACAGACCGAGAAGATCTTCCCTTCCTTGAAGGGTCCTTATATTCCCTTGTTTCACCATCTAGATGTCCTAGGATATATATAGTGTAGATAACGATCTTTGGGGGGTTTTATCCCTCTTCCTCCTCCTTTCTAGTTGGAGGATTTTGTTTTATTGGCCTATGCTAGGTTTTTCAGCTTCCAAACGAGATCTGGGGAGTTATCGCCTAGCATCATGGGATATAGGGTTGCCTCGAGCCGGTAAAATAAGCTCTCAAGCTTTAGTAAGTGGCCGAGTCAGAGCCGAGGATCGGCTCCGAACCCATCCAGCAAGAAAGAAGGCGAGAGAAGACAACTAACATGGAATGTTATGGTAGGTACATAACTTCTCATTTACTTCTAGCTATCACTTCAGCAAGAAGTGTCTGAATTGCAGGTCCTTATGGCCGTGGAACCCTTCATTATCTTTCATGCGGGCAGGGTTCCCTCGGGACTAACCCATCATTTATGCCAAAGGTGGCATCTAGTGTGGCTTTAAACCAATCCATTCATTTGCTAACCCTTTTTAACCCTAAGCTTCAGAATACAGGGGAAAGGATCCTGTACTCCCTGGACGTGCACAGGCAGCTTAGGTTCTATCTGGACAGGACTAAACCTTTCTGAAAATCTGACCAGCTGCTAGTCAAGTTTGTTATGGGGCAGAGGGCAAACCATTTCTACATGGATAGCACACTGCATCCATTTCTGCTGCAAACATCATGGGAAACCTGCCCCACAGGGGATCAAAACACATTCCACTAGGGCTACTTCAACCTCTACAGCATTTCTTGAAGGAGTCCGTGCCAGGGATATCTTGGAAGCTGCAACCTGGAGCACTGTACACCCCTTTCACAAAGCATTACCACTTGCCTATCTTTAATAAATCCTGAGCTGAATTTGCCACAGCAGTCTTACAGGGCCGGCTTGCCAGCCCTAATGCTTCTTGACCGTCTCCACCTGTCCTCAGCTTTGGGAATCAACCCAAATGTGATGACTACAACAGTGAAACACGAAGAACATAGTACAGTTGTGTACACTTACATAAGTGTAGATATACGAGTGTATTCACTGTTGCAGTCCTGGATACCCTCCCACCAGCCCCCTGACTTTTCTTTACTTCTACCTGCCCCCTGACTTCTCTTTACTTCTACCTATCCTTTTTCTTTGGCATACCTTATATCATGGGCATTTGCTTTTTGCTGGGGGTATTCCACACCATGTAATTGCTTCCTCTTTTGGGGCTCCTGACATCTGGGGCAAGAAAAACTGATGTAATGGCATTAGCTGCATGGTGTTCTTCGTGTTTCACTGTTGCAGTCATTACATTTGGGTTATCTGCCTGCAGGTAGCCCTCAGCTGGCCTGAATATCAAAGTCTTGGATTCGTGCATCGGATGCGGTCTCTTCTTTTATGACGTCATGTAGGACAGGGGTATAAAACGTGCAGCCGACATCACTCTTTCTTGCCACGCGGTGCCCGAAGCAGAAGCGGTTCGCAAGTGCCGGTCGTCCGACTCCTGAAATTTTCGTTTTATAGTTTAAGAACTGAAGTCTTCAAAAAAGCTAAGTACCCCATTGGGGATCCTTTTTCTTGCTCTTAACCGATGTTAGTAGAAGTTAACAATTGTCTTGCCTGTGGAAAGCAAATAACTCCTAAAGATTTCATTTGTACTGCATTCCTTGCTTAGGCCCAGACCACGACGTCCCTCGCTGTTGGTTTTGTGCCTTATTCAATCCCTGAACTATTCGTCGTCGATCTATTTTCGCAGCAGATTATTTTGGTACTCTGTTTAACTATCCAGAAATGGCTTCGGTAAGCCATCAGGATACCGATATTCCGAAAAATCTTAAGGATAAAGACGGACCGCATAGGTCCAAAACTGCCGACAGTTCCGTTAAGCTAGTCGCCAGTTAGCCACTACTCAGTGAGGCGCTTTCGCAGCCCCTGATATCTGCTACTTCAGATTTGCAGGCCTCTACTGAGACCCATTCGGAGTCCGGTATGCCGCAAGATGCTTCTTCGACCATGGAACCTGCAGATGTCTCTACCTTGAATGGGTCTGGAACCGCTTTGCAGGCACCGGCATCTGAGGGTGTATTCAGGCCTACAGATTTGCATTTTAAACAGATGCCATCTTCTTCATCAAGGCCTAAAACTCAACCCACACCTAGAACGTCCAAACCACATGGTCAGGCCCTAGTGCCTAAAAAACAAATGCTTAGAATGGCTGAATACCTTATTACTTTAATTAGGGGAAGCCAGCCTTCCCCCTCTGAGACCTAGAACTGATTTTCCTTCTGATTCTTCTGATCAGGATTCCGAAATGTCTTGTTTCTCCTGATTACCAGGATTTGCCTTTAACTACCTATGAGGATTCTGATGCAGAGGATTCCATTCCCTCTGCTTCCCCTCCAGAAGATTTTTCTTTTGTTGAAACCTTGCACAATCTTAGGGAGCTTTTCCACTGGGAAGGCCCGGATTACTCTGACTCCAAAAAGAGGCTTAGGGAAGTCTTACTCCTCCCTCAACACAGGCCTTTAGCTATCCCTCCTGTTCTAGACATTGTAGATGGTGCCTTCTTGGAATCTAGCCTGGCCCCAGACACTTTACCTGCAGCTCCCAGAAAACTTAACTGGTATTACAGAGTACCTGACTCTCTCAAGTTCCTCTTCAAGAATCCTGCTGTGGATCCAGAGACCATTTCCCAAGGACCAAAGGAGGGGATTAAGGCTACTGCTGCCAAAAACCCTACCCCCTCTGATAGAGATTCAAGGGCCTTGGACATATGGGGTAAGAAGGTATACACTTCTGCTACTTTGGCCATTAGGGCCTTAAATTGCCAGTTTCATATGTTAAATTATCAGCAGCATATTTTGGGACTACTTAAACAGAAAATTATGTTGATTCCTGACTGTACTGCACATAAAGAATTACAGGATTTAATGCATACTGCTGAACAAGTTGGTAAACATACTTTGCAATGTGGTTTTGACTCTTTAGAAGCATCTTGCAGGGCTGCTGTCATTGGGTCTGTACTTAGAAGGCATGCTTGGCTTAAGGAGCAAAACTTGCCAGATCATGTTAAAGCTAAATTACTGGATGCTCCCTTAAACCAAGACCGCAAGTTTGCCAGCAAAGCAGAAAAAGCCCTTAAAAGACTGAGGAAAAAGCTAAATCTATGCAAACTGTTAAAGATTTCCTGCAAGTACAGCCTCCCAGATTTAGTAGGCATTGGCCTTCTAAGAATTGGTCCTTTCCAGTCTCTTCCAGGCCTTCTCAGTCCAAACCCAGGAACAGCAGACCACCTAGGTTACAGTCTCGGGCTACACACAGGCCTAAGCAGTGGGGGGCTCCCACTTCTAAAGCTGGAAGTAGTAAGACACCCCCCTATGGAAAAATGTCACAATAACTTAATCTTAACCCTTCCAAGTCCTGCTCAACTGCCTGCTCCCTTAGGAAGAAAGCTCGCCCTGCATGCAAAAAAATGGGAACTCATTACCCAGGACAAATGGGTTTTAAATATAGTTTTCCAAAGATACAGATTCCACTTCCAGACCTACCCAGTAGGTTCTCTCTTTTAAGTATCAAGGCTGTTCAACTTGTCCCAGCAGAAGAAAGGGGACAAGGTTTTTACTCAAGACTTTTCCTGGTACCCAGAAAAGACAGCTGCTGGCGTCCTATCCTGGACCTCTCTGTTCTAAACACCTTTGTGGTAATCCCAAATTTCAAAATGCTAACACTTAAACCGCTGCTCCCTGTGCTGGGCAAAGATGCCTGGTTGGCAACTTTAGACTTAAAGGAAGCTTACTTGCACATTCCAATAAGGGAATCTTGCAGGAAATACCTACGCTTCAGTGCGGGCTCCATGCACTATCAGTTCTTTGCACTTCCCTTTGGCTTATCTACTGCACCCAGGCTATTCACAAAGTGTCTAGCTCCAGCCATTGCATTTTGCAGGCAGAGAAATATTCATATATACTTATACCTGAACGATTGTTTGATTCGGGCAGAAAGCCAGGACTTGCTTTTACAACATCTGGCATTTGTTAAAGTTCTAACCTCGCTGCGGTACACCATAAACGAAAATAAATCTCACCTTGAAGTACCCTGCCAACAGATTATGTTCCTAGGAGCAAGCTTGAACACAACTTCCGAGATGGCTTTCCTCACGCTAGAGAAACAAGTTTATTTGACAGCGTACTTCAAACTACTGGCCACAAAGACCCAGCTATCTGCAAGGAAAATTCTGCAAGCCCTGGGGTTCATGGCATCTTGCATTCTACTAATTCCATATGCAAGACTGCATATGAGGAAACTACAATGGTATCTAAAAAGCCTATGATGCGGATATTATCAGGACCTGGAAACAATGATTCCTGTCATTCCTTGTATAAAGACAGAGTTCCTTTAGAGGGCAGAGGCCTGCCACCTAAACAAGGGGCTCCCTTTCAATCTACCCCCTGCCGCCAAAACCCCTAACGGACGCATCATACTATGCATGGGGGGCTCACTTGGCAGGGCAGTGCATTCATGGCAAATGGAACCAGAGTCAGATGCACATGAATATCAACCAAAAAGAAATGTTAGCTGTACAGAATTCCAAGTAATCTCCCGGTATCCCCGAAGTCTCAAAACAACCCACTAAAGTGTAGTGGGTCTAAAAACAAAACAGTGTAAGAAACTTCTCTGTGTGGAAGATTTTCAGACCATATATTTCCAGTTAATCACTGTATATTAATCAGATCAGACAATAGTAGTAGAAGTAGCGAACGTAAACTTGTCAAGTCAAAAAGTAGTAATAGAAAATATATATAATTCTACAGCATTACTAAGTATTTGAAAGTAATCCAAGCAAGGCAGGCAGTCTCGTACTTAATAAAGGATTTTCGACTGGAAACAGACTGCCTGCCTTGCTTGGATTACTTTCGAATACTTAGTAATGGTGTCGAATTATATATTTTCTATTACTTTTTGACTTGACGAGTTTACGTTTGCTACTTCTACTACTATTGTCTGATCTGATTAATATACAGTGATTAACTAGAAATATATGGACTGAAAATCTTCCACACAGAGAAGTTTCTTACACTGTTCTGTACAGAATTCCCTGACAGCCTTCAAGGACCACATCCTTCCAAGACAATTATTGGTAAAGACAGACACCACCACAGTTGTGGTACATAAACCAGCAGGAGGGAACCCACTCGTACCCTCTCTGCGGACTAGCCATTGCTCTGTGGAACACAGCCTTGAGCTACCAAGTGCACCTACAAGCTCAGTTCCTGCCAGGCAAGCTAAATTCACTGGCAGACGACCTAAGCAGAAATCTCATGGACACACACGAATGGAAACTGGAACCAAAAATATTCAACCTCTTGAGGAGCAAATGGGGGAGTCCAGAAATGGACCTGTTTGCCTCCCCTCAGAACTACCAATTGGACAAATTCTGCACAAGAATCCTCCACAGTCAAGTTTGGAAAGTGGATGCCCTATTTTTTTACCTGGGAAAGCCTCTCTGTTTATGCCTTTCCCCCTCTGCCTCTCCTCTCGAAGGTTTTGCTAAAGATCAAACGGGACAAGCCAAGGACAATTCTGATTGCGCCAGACTGGCCACGCCAGTATTGGTACCCCCTCTTGCGCAGTATGATACTGCTGGAGCCATGACACCTACCTCAGGCACCTTCCCTGCTGTCCCAGCAGGCGGGCCAGATTCTGAACCTTTCAGCCTGGCTAATCCCTTGAGCTCTCCAATAGCATCACTCAGTAAGCAGGTGCTAGATGTTATTCTGGAAGCAAGGAGGCCTAGCGGTAGAAAATCTTATGCTGAAAAGTGGAAAAGATACTGTTCCTGGAGCCAAACTCAGGGGGCGGGCACAACAGTGCCCAGCTTACCTCATATTCTTCAGTACTTAACAGAAATGCTCCACAAGGGCCTAATTTTCTCGTCCATTAAATGTCATGCCTCGGCCATTTCAGCACATTATAATACTGAACCACCCCTCTTTTCTCACCCCCCTGCTAAAGCAGTTCCTCAGAGGGGCTAAAAATTTAAGACCTCCCAGGCGAGCCCCAACTCTAGCCTGGGACCTTAACTTTGTATTGGAAAAGCTCACTCTCCCTCCATTTGAATCAGTTGCAACTGCAGAGTTGAAATTCCTTTCTTGGAAAACAGCTTTCCTTCTAGCCGTCACTTCAGCAAGAAGAGTGTCTGAATTACAGACCTTCATGGCAGTGGAGCCCATCATGATCTTCCATGCAGACATGGTTTCCCTCAGGACCAGTCCTTCCTTTTATGCCCATAGTGGTGTCTAGTATGGCCCTAAATCAGTCAATTCATTTGCCTACTTTTCCCCGAATCCACAAAACAAAGATGAACGAATACTGCACTCTTTGGACGTGCACAGACATCTTAGATTTTATTTGAAAAGGACCAAGCCTCTCAGATAATCTGAACAGCTGCTAGTTGGCTTTACTGCAGGGGCAGAGGGGAAGGCCTTTTCAAAGCAAACCATTTCTAAATGGATAGCTCATTGCATTCATTTCTGCTATAAGCACCATGGAAAACCTACCCACAGGGGATAAGATCACATTCCACCAGGGCTGCATCTACCTCTACAGCCTTCCTCCGAGGAGTCCCTACCAGGGACATCCTAGAAGCTGCTACCTGGAGCTCTTTACATACCTTCACCAAGGATTACCACATGCCTATTTTTTTCTAAATCCAGGCTGGTTTTACCACTGCAGTCTTGCCGGGCTTAATAGCTGGTCCTAATGCTCTCTAAATTCCTCCTCCCTTCCTTAGCTTTGGGAATCTACCCAAATGTAATGACTGCAACAGTGAAACACAAAGAACATAGTACAGTTGTGTACACTTACCATAAATGTAGTTGTTAGTGTATTCACTGTTGCAGTCCTGGATGTTCTTAGTGTTTCACTGTTGTAGTCATTACATTTGGGTTATCTGCTTGTAGTAGCCCTCAATCGGCCTGATTAAAAAAGTCTTTGGTCCTGCATCGGTTGCTGTCCCTTCTTCCGGGACATCAGGTGTATAAAACATGCAGCCGACACCATTACATCAGTCTTTCTTGCCGTGCAGTGCCTGAAGCAGAAGCATTTCACAAGTGCCAGTCAGCCAACTCCTGAAATTTTCTTTTTCGAGTTTTAGAACCGAAGTCTTCAACTAAAGGTAAGTACCCCGTTGGGGAAACTTTTTCTTGCTCCTTACTGATGTCAGTAAAAGTTAATAATTGCATTTCTTGCGGAAAGCAAATACCTCTCAAAGATTTTCATTCGTACTGTATTCCTTGCCTATGTCCTAACTACGACATACCTTGCTGTCGGTTTTGTGCCTTATTTAATCAATGCACTATCCGCCGTCTGTATATTTTAGCCTCTAAATATTTTGATTCTCTGTTCAATTATCCTGAAATGTCGTCGGTTAGCAGTCTGACTTACCGGTATTCCGAAAAAACACAAAAATAAAGACAGAGACAGGCCGCCTAGGTCCAAAGCTGCCGACGATGCTTCTCCTAAACCAGTCGTCAGTTCACCGGTACTCAGTGAGGTGCATTTGCAGCCCCTGATACCCGCTACTTCTGATTCGCAGGCCTCTACTGAGACCCATTCGGAGTCCGATATGCCGCGAGATGCTTCAACTGTGGAACCTGCAGATGTCTCTACCTTGGATGGGTCTGGAGCCGCTGTGCAGGCACCGGCTTCTGAGGGTGTCTTCAGGCCTACGGACTTGTATATTAAATAGCTTCCTTCTTCTTTAAGGCCTAAACCATGAACCATGCCTAAGAAACTGACGCCCAGGCCGCATGCACAGGCCTCTATGCTTAAAAAAGAAATAAGAATGGCTGAAGATCTTATAACTCTAATCAGGGGAAGCCACCCCCCCCCCGCTTTCTAGACCTAAGGCTGAATTTGTTTATGAATCCTCTGATCAGGATTCTGTTTTTTCTGATTCTTCTGTTGATCTGGATTTACCCTTATCTACTTATGAGGATTCTGATGCAGAGGACTCTATTCCCTCTGCTTCCCCTCCAGAGGATTTTTCTTTTGGTGAAACCTTGCACACTTTAAGGGAGCATTTTCACTGGGAAAGCCAGGATTTTTCTTATTCAAAAAAGACGCTTTGGAATTTCTTACTCCTACCACAGCATAAGCCTTTAGCTATACCTCCAGTACTAGACATTGTTGATGCCTTTTCGGAATCTAGTTTGTTGGCCCCTGATTTTTTACCTCCTGCTCCCCGAAAACCTGATGGATATTACAGGGTCCCTGATTCTCACAAGTTCCTTTTTAAAAATCTTATTGCGGATCCAGAGACTATTTACAGGGACTCAAGGGCACTAAGGCTTCTACTGCTAAACATCCTACCCCTTCTGATAGAGACTCCAGTGCGCTGGATAGATGGGGTAAGAAGGTTTACACTTCTGCAACCTTGGCCATTAAGGCCTTAAGCTGTCAGTTTCATATGTTAAAGTATCAGCAACATGTTATTGGATTGCTTAAACAGAAAATGTTTATTCCTGGCTGTGCTGAAAATAAAGAATTACAAGATTTAATGCATTCTGCTGAACAGGTTGGAAAACACACTTTGCAATGTGGATTTGATTCTTTAGAAACCTCTTGCAGGGCTGCGGTCACTGGGTCTGTACTCAGAAGGTATGCTTGGCTTAAGGAGCAATCTTTGCCTGATCATGTTAAAGCTAGACTGTCGGATGCTCCCTTAAATCAGGACCACCTGTTTGGCAACAAAGCTGAGGAAGTTCTTAAAAAGGTGGAAGATAAAGCTAAATCTATGCAAACTGTGAAAGAGTTTTTACAAGTTCAGCCTCCAAGATTTAGTAGGCATTGGCCCTCTAAGAATTGGTCCTTTCCGGCCCCTTCCAGGTCTTTTCAATCAAAACCCAGACACAGTGGAATCCCCAGGTTTCAGTCACAGGGTACGCACAAGACTAAGCAGTGGGGGGCTCCCGCATCCAAATCTGGGAGTAGTAAAACTCCCCCCTATGGAAAACTGTCTCAATGACTTGCCTTTAAAACTTCCAAGCACTTCTCAACTGAATGCTCCTTTAGGCGGAAAGATTGGTCTGCAGGCCAAAACGTGGAAACTCATAACCCAGGACAAATGGGTCTTAGTGTCCCACGGATACAGATTTCACTTCCACACATTACCAACACCAAGCGGGTGGCCAGATCTACCCCCAAGTCAGTGGGCAGAGGCCCAAAAGCAAGTACTTTCTCTCTCAAAAATGATGGCTATTCAGTTGGTACCAGAAGATAAGAAGGGACTAGGTTTCTATTCAAGACTTTTCCTGGTACCCAGACAAGACAGTTCATGGTGTCCTATCATGGACCTTTCTACTCTAAACACCTTTTTGGTGATTTCCAAAATTCAAGATGCTGACTCTTCACCATTTGCTTCCTATGCTAGGCAAAGTTGCTTGGTTGGCAACATTAGATTTAAAAGAAGCATACCTGCACATCCCTGTCAGGGAATCTTGCAGAAGATACCTATGCTTCAAAGCAGGCTACACGCATTATCAGTTCTCTCCGCTGCCCTTTGGCTTATCTACTGTGCCCAGGGTATTCACAAAGTGCCTAGCCCCAGTTATTGCATTTTGCAGACAAAGAAATATTCATATATACCCATACCTAGACGATTGTCTAATTCAGGCAGAAAGCCAGGACATACTTTTGAATCATCTGGCCTTTGTACAAAGGGTGCTGACTTGTCTGGGGTACACCATAAACAAAAAGAAATCACACCTGGTACCCTGTCGTCAAATTATATTCCTGGGAGCAAACTTGAATACAACTTCCCAGATGGCTTTCCTCACGTCGGAGAAACAGATTCATTTGATAACCTACTTCAAACAAATGGCCACAAAAACCCTGCTATCTGCAAGGCAAATACTGCTAGCCTTGGGGTTCATGTCCTCCTGCATTCTTCTAATTCCATATGCAAGACTGCATATGAGGAAACTACAATGGTATCTAAAAAGCCTGTGATGTCAACATTCTCAGGATCTAGAAGCAATTATTCCTGTCGTACATTGCCTACACCTGCCACCAAAACAAGGGACTACCATTCACGCTACTCCCTGCCGCCCATACTATAACAACAGACGAATCAGACTATGCAAGGGGGGCTCATCTGGCAAGGAAGTGCATTCAGGGCAAATGGAACCCAATTCATATGCACATGCATGTCCATCAAAAAGAAATGTTAGCTGTACAGAGTGCTCTGACAGCCTTCAATGATCACATTCTTCCAGGACAACTAATGGTAAAGACGGACAACTCCATTGATGTTCATCGTATTTCACTGTTGCAGTCATTACAATTGGGTTATCCTGCTGGCAGGTTACCCTCAGTCGGCCCGAATTCCAAAGTCTAGGTCCGGCGTCGGTTGCTGTCGCCTCTTCCCTGACGTTGGTGCCCCAGGGGTATAATAGATACAGCCGACGCCATTTTCTTCAGTCTTTCTTGCCGCGCGGTGCTCGAAGCAAAAGCAGTTCGCAAGTGCCGGTCGGCCGACTCCTGAGATTTTCAAAATCGAATTTCAGATCCGAAGTCTTCATTAAGGCTAAGTACCCCGTTGGGGAAACTTTTTTCTTGCTCCAGACCGATGTCAGAAAAAGTTAACAATTGTATTTCTTTTGGGAAGCAAATAACTCATAAGGATTTTCATTCGTACTGTATTCCTTGCCTAGGCCCTGACCACGATGTTCTAGTTGTCGGTTTTTTGCTAGATTTAACCAACGAACTATTAAGCGTCGGTACGATTTTGCCTTTCATTACTTTGGCCGAAGATTCAATTATATAATGCCGTTGGAACAGCCGACGACCGGAGTTTATAAAAAAACGCAAGGAAAAGGACAGGCATCCGAGGTCCAAAACCAGCGACGAGGCTTAGGCCTGTCGCCCGTTCTCAGTGAGGTGCTTTCGCAGCCACTGACGCCCACTTCCTCAGAGCCACAGGCCACATACGACTCCCACGTGGAGCCAACTAGGCCACTGGAAACTCAAAGTATTGGACACTCGTAAACTATTCCCTCAGATGGGTCCGGATCCGCTGAGCAGGCATCGGCTTCTGAGGGTGTTTTCAGACCTACACAGTTATATGTAAAGCCAACCTCAGCTTCAAAGGCAAAGACTAAAGCAGCTCTAAAGACAAAGAAGCAAGTATAGCATTCTCCTGGACAGACTTCCATGCCTAAAAAACAAATGCTTAAAATGGCCGAAGACCTAATTACTTTGATCAGGGGTTCCCATCCCCCTCCTGATAAGAGGCCTAGGCAAGAGATAGAATATGAATCTTCAGATCAGGTTTCCATTTCCTCGGATTCCTCTTCTGAACATGAATATTCCCTTCCTCCCTATGAGAATTCTGATGCTGAAGAATCCATCCCTTCAGCCTCGCCTCCTGAGGATTATTCTTTTGGGGAGACCCTGCATACTATGAGGGAGCATTTCCATTGGGAGAGCCAAGATTACTCTGAAGCCAAGAAAAGGCTCAGTGACTTCCTTTTATTACCCCAGCACAGACACCTTGCTATTCCTCCTGTTGTAGATGATGTTTTTACAGAGTCCGGTCTATCTCCTGACTCTTTACCACCAGCTCCTGTAAAGCCAGACAGATATTACAGGGTTCAGGATTCACATAAATTTCTTTACAAAAACCCTGCTGCTGACCCAGAAACTATTTCTCAGGGTCCCAAGGGGTCAAGGCTTCCACTGCAAAAAAAAACCTATTCCCTCTGATAGGGATTCAAGGGCCCTGGACAGATGGGGAAAAAAGATTTATACTTCTGCAACCTTGGCTGTAAGAGCTTTAAATTGTCAGTTCCATATGCTTAAATATCAGCAGTATCTTATGTCACTGCTTAAACAGAAAATGTTGACAAATTCAGAATGTGCAGAAAACAAAGAAATATAGGATTTTACTCAAGGCTATTCTTGGTACCCAGAAAGGACAAAGCCTGGGGACTAATACTGGACCTGTCTATCCTGAACACATTCCTGGATATTCCAAAATTTAAAATGTTAACTCTGCAGCAGCTTCTGCCCATGCTGGGCAAGAAGACTTGGCTTGTGACTTTAGACCTAAAAGAGGCATACCTGCATGTCCCAAACAGACAGTTATGCAGAAGATGCCTCAGATTTATGGCTGGCTCAATGCACTACCAATTCTCTGCACTGCCCTTTGGCTTATCTGTAGCGCCCAGGGTCTTCACAAAGTGCCTGGCACCAGTGATTGCATTTTGCAGACAAAGAGGAATACAAATATATCAATACTTGGACGACTGCCTTATTTAAGCAGAGAACAAGGACACTCTACTACAGCATCTGGCATTTGTAAAAAGGTTACTAACAGGTCTAGGGTACACAGTAAACGAAAAGAAATCAAAACTCGTACCCTCTCAAGAGATAATATTCCTGGGTGCAAGCTTAAATACAACTGCCCAGATGGTTTATCTCACGCCAGACAGACAAAGACAACTGACTACTTATTTCAAAATGTTGGCAACAAAGTCCCAGTTATTTGTAAGAACAATTCTGCAGGCTTTGGGCTTCATGGCATCCTGCATTCTACTAATTCCATATGCAAAAGTGCATATGAGGAAACTTCAATGGTATCTAAAAAGTGTTTGGACTCAACATTGCAACAACCTGGAAACGGTAATTACCCTCATTCCCTGCCTGCAACAGGAATTTCGATGGTGGGCAAAAGCCTGTCACCTCAACACGGGACAGCCATTCACCATACCCACAGCCAGGCAGACATTGACAACAGATGCATCAGATTATGCCTGGGGGGCCCATATGGCAGGAAGATGTATTCAGGGCACATGGTCCACAAGTCAAATGCATCTACATATCAATCAAAAAGAGATGCTAGCTGTACAGAATGCCCTGACCGCTTTCAAGGATCTACTTCATCCAGGACAACTACTGATAAAGACGGACAATACTAGTCATGTGGTACATAAGCAGGGGGGCACACATTCCTACCCCCTCTGCAGACTAGCCATGAACTTGTGGGACATAGCATTGACTTATCAAGTACATCTGCAAGTGCAATTCCTGCCAGGAAGGATAAATACCCTGGCAGACAAACTAAGCAGAAACCTAATAGATCCCCATGAGTGGAAATTTAATCCACAAGTATTCAGCATGATAACAAAGAACTGGGGATGTCCGGACATAGACCTATTTGCCTCCCCTCACAACTACCAACTACAGAAATTTTGCACAAGGACTTATCACGAGCAAGCATGGAAAGTGGATGCTGCATCTTCCAGCTGGACAAACCTAACAGTATATGCCTTTCCTCCTCTGCCTCTCCTTCCCAAGGTACTCCTCAAGGGCAGACTAGAAAAGCCAAAAATGATACTGATTGCCCCAGACTGGCCCCGCCAGCACTGGTGCCCAATCTTAAAGAGCTTGTCTCAAAGTCCAGCTTGGACATTACCTCAAATTCCTCACTTATTGACCCAACAAGACAGTCAGATACTGCACAGCCAACTCAGGACCTTAAACCTTGAAGCATGGTGGATACTGTAGCCATTCAAGACACACCTCTCTCAAAAGCAGTGATGGATGTTATTTTGGAGGCCAGGAGGCCTAGCACCAGAAAATCTTATGCAGAAAAATGGAAGAGATTAGATTCTGCGCCTGGAATCAGACAAGGCATTGACACGATTGTTCCAAATATTCCTCAGATTTTGCAATACTTAACTGAGATGCTGGATAAAGGCCTTTCTTTTCATCAATTAAAATTCATGCCTCTGCCATTTCAGCTCATTACAATACAAATCCACCTATTTATTCGCATCCATTACTAAAGCAGTACCTCAGAGGGGCCAAAACCATAAGACCTCCAAGGAGAGCCCCAATACCTGCATGGGACCTCAACTATGTCTTGGAAAAACTCACACTGCCTCCGTTTGAACCAGCCTCTACAGCTGATATAAAATTCTTATCCTGGAAAACAGCTCTGCTCCTAGCAATAACCTCCGCTAGACGAGTCTCAGAGTTACAGGCACTCATGGCTGTGGAACCTTTTTTTATTTTCCGTCATGACAGGGTTTCTCTGAGGACAAACACTACATTTATGCCTAAGGTAGTGTCCAGTGTGGCCCTTAACCAAACAATTCATTTGCCTACCTTTTGCCCAAACCCACAGAAAAAGGGTGAGAGACTTCTGCATTCTTTGGACAGTCACAGACAGCTGCGCTTCTACTTGGATAGAACCAAAGCTTTCAGAAAGACTGAACCGCTTCTAGTGGCATATGTTGCAGGATCACAAGGAAAGCCTATCTCATAACAGACTATTTCAAAGTGGATAGGCCACTGCATTGGTTTCTGCTATTCTCAGCATGGCAAATTAGTGCCTAAGGGTATTAGGCCACATTCAACCAGCGTAGCAGCCACTTCAGCAGCCTTCCTGAGAGGAGTACCAGCCAAAGACATCTTAGAAGCTGCAACTTGGAGTTCAGTGCATACATTTACAAAGCACTACCACTTACCTCTCTACTCAAAATCCAGGGCAGGCTTTGCCATTGCAGTTTTACAGGGCCTGATGGCCTCTCCTAATCCTATTTAGCACCAGCCTCCCAACCTTAGCTTTGGGATTCAGCCCAATTGTAATGACTGCCACAGTGAAACACGATGAACATAGTACAGTTGTGTACACTTACCATAATTGTAGATGTTAGAGTGTATTCACTGTTGCAGTCCAGGTTACCCTCCCACCATCCCCCTGTCATTCTACAGTTTATCTTTCCTTCTCTATCTTCTACAACCTTTGTGGTGTATTTGCTTGTAGATGAAGGTAAAATTTATATTGATGCATGTATATATATAAATATATATAATATTGGTACCTTTTTGGGGGCACCTGACATCGGGGGCAAGAAAAACTAAAGAAAATGGCATCTGCTGCATATTTTTTGTACCCCTGACGTCATGGAAGAGAAGACAGCAACCAATGCAGGACCCAAGACTTTATAATTCAGGACGACTGAGGGCAACCTGCCAGCAGATTACCCAAATGTAATGACTGTAACAGTGAATACACTCGAACATCTACATTTATTGTAAGTGTACACAACTGTACTTTGTGTACACTTACCATAAATGTAAATGTTTGAGTGTATTCACTGTTGCAGTCCTGGTTACCCTCCTTCCATCCCCCTAACTTCTTTTGGCTATACCTCTACTTTCCTTTACTCTGCTTAAAAGCTTTTTGGTGTATTTCCTTTTTTGTTGGAGGTATATCCTTGTATATTTATATATTTAATTGCTTCCCATTAGGGGGGCACATGATATCTGGGGCAAGAAAAACTGATGTAATGGCGTCGGCTGCATGTTTTTTACCCTTGATGACCTGATGTCATGGAAGAAGAGACAGCATCCGACTCAGGAATCCAAGACTTTGATATTCAGGCTGGCTGAGGGATACCTGCAGGCAGATTATCCAAATGTAATGACTGTAACAGTGAATACACTCTAACATCTACATTTATGGTAAGTGTACCAACTGTACTTTCTGCTGTAAGGAGAATTGTCTGGTTTAGCTGACTGGCGTCCCTTCCCCTTTTTCGTGTGGGCTTGGAACCAGTCATCTGTCTGCTCCTGGACAGTCGACATCAGTGGGTTTCCATCCTGCTCCCTTAGCAGAGCTACCCCCCCCCCCTTTACACCCCAGAGAAGTCTCTCATGGAGATGCTATCCTTGAGGAAGGACAGGGATCCACTAAGTCTCTGTGGGATTACTCTCTTGGTTATCTGTTGGAGCTGCTTTGCCAATGCGGAGGCTGAGCCCCTGAAGCCCCCTATCCAGAGGAGTCTGTATTTTTGGAGGCCTTTGGCATGGGCCAGTCTTTTTTAGGTGGTTCCCCCTCTGGACACTGTTATAGACCTAGTGTCCCAGAGGATGAGGGAAAAAAAAAACACTGTGGAGCCTATCACCAAGAAGTCTGATATTTTGCGTTGCAGTAAGGGTCCAGCCATTGATGCAATTGTGGTGGCGCCTACCATGAAGGAGATACCTGAAGACAGCTCTTCAGCCCATCCCCAGAATAGGGAGTCTTGGGCTTTAGGTCATTTAGGGAAGTGCTCCTATGCCTCTGCAGTTTTTGCATTGAGTGCACTTAATCACGTACTGCACTTGACAAGAGTACATTGTGATGTCTCAAGTGTCAAGGAACGTTAAGACACAGCAGTCTCTGAAGATTCAGAATATGTTGATGGCTTAGTTGTCTACTCTGTCCATTGCCAACATTTCCATGAGGCTAATTTGTAATGCAGCCGATGGAGTGTCCTTAACGGCTAGCTCTGGCATTGCCGTGCTGCACCATGCTTAGATGTGTTTATTCAAATTTATGGATTGCTTCAAGCCATCCTTAATCAATGCCATGTTTGATGACCCTTCCTTGTTTAGGCTAAGAGTTAGATACTCTAACGAGGAGCTAGCAAGACTGAAAGTTTCTGTCCACTGTAGGAGTGCATTTCGCCACCCCTCAGTGAGCCTTTGAGGAGTCAGTTGATGGGGGTGTAAACATCAGTTTTTTTTTTTTTAAAGAAAGTTTGAGCAGTCTTCTCAGGATGTGCTCCTTTGGAGGATTCTTCCTGAGGATGGGGGATCATAATAGATGCCGCCTCTGCAGGGCAGGGGCAGTTCACAAAGTCAGGGTTTCTATGAGGATTTCTCTGGCGGTTCTTTCAGTGACCCTGAAGGGTTGCCCGGTTGTCCTAGTGTGGAGGCATTTGGGCGGGGGTCACTTGGTTGTTTACCTAAAAGCTTGTTGAGGCCATCACCTTGGGCACATGGGTGTTGAGTGATGTCCAGAGACCTCTCAATTACCTTTTTAGAGGTTCCAGATTTTCTTCACAGGTATGTCCCAGACATTCCACCCAGTTAGAGATTGCAGGCAGCGGCAGTAGAGATTCACAAGCTGCTCATGAGCAAAGTCATCCAAGAGGTTCATCCAGATCAGCAAGGACCAAGGGTTTATTCAAGATTCTTTTTGATACCAAAGAATTAAGGACCTCAGGCCCATTTTGGATATAAGCAAACTGAATCAGTTTGTGAAACAAACCAAATTCCGGATGGTCACAGTGCAGTCAATTTTACCTCTGCTGAGGAAGGACAAGTGGATGTGCTCGGAAGACTTCAAGGATGCCTACCATTATATAAAGATAGGTGCTTCATGAAGTGTATGTGCTTTTGGCTGGGGGCCAGTCACTACCAGTTGAGGGGTTGTGCTGTTTTGTATCACACACACCCCACCCCCACCCTCTGGGTGTTCACAAAGTGTATGGCAGTAGTCACCTCCTGGTCCAGCTGCAGGGATTCCAGGTCTTCCCTTACCTGGATGATTGGCTCCTTACAGTCCCCACAAAGAGCATAATTTATCACTGCTAGGTATACCTTACTCTAGCTGTTTGTCCTCTTAGGCACTGTGGTCAATAATCCAGTGTCGAGCCACAGCCTGTCCAGGTATTGGAGTTCATAGGTTGTCGCTTGGATACAGTCAGTCTTATTGCCAGGCTTTTGTGCTACAGAGTGGATAGCCTTCATGTTCTGGTATTGTTGGTGCTCGCAACCTCGAAGCCTCCAGTTCATGCAGTTATCAAACTCTTAGGTCATATGGCAGCATCCATAGGGTTGGTCCCTTTACCCTGATATCATATGAGGGCTCTGCAAAGGGACTCTGGCCATACAGTTGTCTTTTCTAACCCATCCATTGTTTTTTTTTCACATACAGCTGATTAAGATGTGTCACGACTAAGTTTGGTGGTGGTTGCAGTCTCTTTCAGTAACCAATGGGAGACCGTTCTTCCATCTCACTAGGTGATGGTCACCATGGAAACCTCCAATGTTAAGTTGTCAATCTCGCCTTCATTCTTGCTGGATGGGTTCGGAGCCGATCCTCGGCTCCGACTCGGCCAGTACTAAAAGCTCGAGAGCTAATTCCACCGGCTCGAGGCTCCCCTATATCCCACAATGCTAGGCGGTAACTACTCAGATCTCGTTTGCCGCTATAGCTGACGAGGTGCGTTTTCTACCGGCTCAGGCAGGTTAGTGAATTATTTACCTTTAGGTATTACTAATTACCCCCTTTCTTTTAGTTAGAAATATTTCTATAGTTTAATTCTAATATTTAGTTTTATCGACCCTAATTTCGATTCCCTTACTTGTTGTTCTAGGCCTTCGGCCCTTCCCTCACCCCAGTCCCTTTTAAAATTAGTGTTGTAGGGGCTTGTGTGTATGTGTTTTTCTACATAACTATAATTTTTTTCTGTAAAGAGTGTCTGGTTTGTGTGTTTGTGTACAGCCTCTCTTACCTTAATGTCTAAGGATAAGGTCTCAGGCTTCAAGAAGTGTGACTCGTGCTGTCAGAAAATGTCTCTGACAGACTGTCACACTTCTTGTGTGTATTGCCTGGGACCTGTGCACCTGCAGGATTCATGTGCTGTTTGTCATGGTTTCAGCCCTAGAGTCCTGCAGGAACGCAAGAACAAACTCATCTTGCGGGGCTTGTTAAAGCCTGAAGGCCCCCCGACTCAGTCTGGGTCTGGGAAGCCTTCAAAAACTTCAAAGCAGTCGGCTCCTGCTCTTGAGTCGACTGCTGAGAAGTCGAAGCAGGCTTCGACATCGGCTCCGGCCGGAGCCGATGTTCTTAACCCTCATACCGTTACCTCTGCTCTGGCTGGAGCCGAGGCTGATAAATCTTCATCGGCTCCGATACCATTATCGGAGCCACATTCCAGAAAGAGGTCCAGGTCCCCCTCCATCGGATCTGTGCACTCGGTGCCAGGATCCCCTCTCCTTTCGGAGCGGAGTCACAAAACCCATTCCTCTCGGTCTTCCAGGTTGTCAGACCATGATTTGCAGAGGGTGGTGAGTAGACTTCTTAAGTCCGAGGCACTGGCCCAAATGCTGCATAGCCCGACTCACCAGTCAGTGGCTATTCCCGTTCCAGATTACATTCCTCCTCTGACTCCTTCGAGTTAGGAGCCAAGGCTTGTTGGAGCCATGACTGTCGGCGCGTCGGATCCGATACCTTCCATTTCGGCTCTGTCTGCCCTGATCTCCTCTTTGGAGGGATCTCGGCGCCGAGCTTCCCTCGTCTGCTCCGAGGGGGCGAGTGGCATCGGACCCTTGTCCGACCCCGCTCTCCCTTTCGGGGCTTCGGCGCTGGTGAGTTCGGCTCCGACATCGGCTTCGGAGCCGTCTCTGTCGGTGCCGGGAGAGGTCCTTGTCTCTTCGGAGCGAGGGCCTCGGGCCTTGCCTGACAGAGGTGCCTTCGAGGTCATGCGGAGCGTGCTAGAACCAGGTTCTGCCCCACAGTCAGCTCCTTCAGCCCCTCCATCTACAGTGCCTGCGGTGATTTCTTCTCACCCCCTTGTCTCACACCGCAGAGAACCAACTCCTCAAGATTCCCCATTGGGAATTTCCTCCTCTTCCGAGGTCTCTCCTGACCCTGCAGGAGATCCCCCTAGGAAGAGGCAGTGCAAGAGGAAGCACATTGACTCCTGAGTCTATCACCTCTGACACTGACTTAGAGGAATCCGAAGGGTCCCCTCGATCCCCCTCTGAGGATGTTTCCTTTGCGGACATCCTTGAAATCCTCAAACAGAGGGGGAATTGGCCAGCCCTTAATCCTTCGGAGTATGAGTCAGTGTATCTTGAGGCGTTTGGTTCTCGCCCTTCTACCTCCTGGGTGTCCCCACCCTTTGACCCCCTTATGGAAGTGGTGGCAAGGAAGGCTTGGACGGCTCCTAACTCAGTGGAACCCACCCCGAGGAGACCATCCAAATTTATTACTGCCCTCAAAGACAAACAGTTTTTATCCAAAGGTGTCCCTGTTGATGCCATGGTGGTGGCTGCGGCCACAAAGAAGGAGTTAGCTGATCCTTCGGTTCCTGTCCATCCTCCTAATAAAGAATCTAGGACCATGGACAGGTACGGCAAGTGGATGTTCTCGTCAGCGACCTTTTCAATGCGGTCGCTGAACTACTTATGCCACTTCACCCGTCTCCAAAGAGATTTACTCAAGGATATGGGTGAACTGATGAAGGATCCTACAGCTGAGGGGTTCAAAGACACAATGAACTCCCAGTTGGCAACCCTAAATTCTATTGTTAACTCCTCCATGCAGCTGGTCTCATATGCAGCAGATGGGGCGAGTAGAGCCGCAGGCACAGGGGTTGCCTTACGAAGGCACGCCTGGATGCAGCTATGCAACTTTGCGGACCCTTTCAAGGCGTCCTTCACCAATTCTCCCTTTGATGGATCATCATTGTTTGGTCCACAGGTGAAGGATACATTGACCAGGTGTGAGGTGGAAGGTAAGACTCTCTCTGCCGTAGGAGTCCATTTTTCTACCCCTTCTAGACCCTATCCCAAAGGTCAAAGGGGAGGAAAGATGTGGTTCCGAAAACAATCCCAGGGAGTCTCATCTGACGCACAAGGCCGATTCCCCTCTAGAGGCAGAGGGGGGAATAATAGACGCCGCCCAAGAGGCAGAGGAGGTCCGCAAAACCAGGGTAGCAGAGAGATGTTCTCTGACAAACCCTTTCAGCACCCCTGAGGGGCTGCCCGGCTGTCCGCCTTCGGAGGCAGTCGGGGGAAGATTATCACTGTACCCAAAAGCCTGGCTTTCCCTAACTCAAGACAAATGGGTACAGTCGATCATATCCGAGGGTTACAAAATTCCCTTTATTCATATTCTAACCCAACCAAAAAGATCCCTTCCAGACGTTCCACCCGGTCTAAGGGAAAAAGCTGCTATCAAAAAGAGTCATCCAATCAGTCCCGGCAGACCAGCAAGGATCCGGAATCTACTCCATATTCTTTTTGGTACCAAAAAAAACAGGGGACTGGAGACCCATACTGGATCTCAGCTACTTAAACAAGTTTGTCAAGAAAACAAAATTCCGGATGGTCACGCTACAGTCCATTCTACCCTTCTTGGGTCAGGACAATTGGATGTGCTCGATAGATCTTCAGGATGCGTACTACCACATCAAAATGAACCGACGCTCCAGGAGATATCTCCGCTTCAGGCTGGGAGCCAGTCACTACAAATTCAGGGCCCTGCCCTTTGGTCTCACTACAGCCCCCCGGGTGTTCACCAAATGCATGGCAATGGTCACGGCTCACTTGAGACGCCAGGGATTCCAGGTGTTTCCATATCTGGACGATTGGCTCCTTACTGCCACCACCAGACATCAGCTTCTCCTATCCAGGGATTTCACCATTCAAACCTGTCAAGCTCTAGGCATTTCAATAAATTTCGAAAAATCTGCCTTGTCGCCTTGTCAGTCTATTACTTTTATGGGCGCCACATTGGATACACAGACCCTTTCAGCCAGACTCACAGAGCAGAGGGTGTTAGACATCCGGAACCAAGTATCCCTTCTCTTACAATGTGTCAAAGTCAAAGCCAGACTGGTATTGAAGGTACTAGGACTCATGGCAGCAGCTATTCCCCTTCTCCCCTTAGCTCGCCTTTACATGAGGATCCTCCAATGGATGCTCTTTACCCAGTGGTCCTTTCAACGACTCCCGATGTCCCATACCATACTGATAACTCAAGTATGCAAGAATCAACTGTCTTGGTGGATCACGTCACCTCAACTTCTCCAAGGAAGACCCTTCACTCCCAGTTGCCACGTTGACAACAGATGCCTCCCTGATCGGGTGGGGGGGGGCATTATCAGGGCAGGGCAGTCCAGGGCACGTGGCAACCCTTCGAGTGCCACTTGCACATAAATGTCTTCGAGATGAGAGCAGTGCTTTTAGCGTTGCAAGCCTTTCATGACTCTCTTCCCAAAGGGACTATTGCAATTCAAACGGACAACATGTCCGTGGTGTGGTACATCAACAAACAAGGCAGAACCAGATCATACCCTTTATGTCGAGAAGCACTCAGACTTTGGCAATGGGCGATCTCTTCTCAGCGTTTTCTGATAGCAACGCATATTCCCGGGAAATCCAACGTTATTGCAGACAAATTGAGCAGAGCAATTCTCATGCCACACGAGTGGTCTCTAAAGAAATCAGTTCTAGAAGAAATATTCCTAAGATGGGGCCAACCTTGCTGCGATCTTTTTGCTACTCCCCAAAACAGCAAGTGTCACGACTTCTTCACTCTCTTCCCGTTACCAGGCCATCCCACCAGAGACGCTCTAGTCCACAATTGGCCCCGGTGACTTCTGTATGCCTTTCCCCCCTTTCCACTGATACCTCCAACTAATTCAGAAAGCCATCGCCTTGAGAGTGACAATGATCCTCATTGCCCCTTACTGGTCTCGACAGATATGGTTCCCCTTTCTTCATCGTTACCTTTTGGAGCAGCCTTGGCATCTGGACCCAGTACCAGATCTGATTACCCATCAATCGGGTCAGCTGCACCAATCTCTGTCTTCTCTAAACCTCACAGCGTGGTTTCTCCAATTCCAACCTTAGCCAGGCTTCCCTCAATATCTCGCTCGGTCCGAGATATCTTGATAGCCTCTCATAAATCCTCTACCCGGAAGATTTATACTAGCAAATGGAAACGTTTTTCCCTTTGGGCATCATCGAAAAACATAGATCCCTTTACTGCACCTATCCAGTCTATTTTAGACTTTCTAGCAGAACTCTTTCATTTAGGATCTTCTGCATCAACCATTAGAGTTCAATTGGCTGCCATATCAAATTTTCATGTTGGTGTCTCAGAATCCAGCATCATGGCTCACAAACTCTATGGTTCTGGCATCTTTAATTCTTCCCCTCTTCGAACCAGCGGCTTCATGTTCTCTGAAATTGCTTTCTTGGAAGACACTTTTTCTGGTAGCTATAACTTCAGCGAAAAGAGTATCTGAACTCCATGCTCTGTGCAGTCATCCTCCTTACTTAGTTTTTCACAAAGACAGGGTATCCCTCCGGACTAATCCATCCTTTTTACCTAAAATTTCTTCTCAAATTAACCTAAACCAAATTATTGATCTCCCCGTTTTTCTCCCTAACTATTCAAATAGGTCAGAGCAAAAGCTGCATTTTTTGGATGTTCATCGCCAACTGAGATATTACTTAGACAGGACTAAACAACTCAGGAAATCTGATCAATTGTTTCTGTCATATGCAGAAGGTAGATTGGGCCTTCCAGTCACTAAAGTATCTCTTTCTAGATGGCTCACGTCTACAATTACTTTCATCTATGAGATCAGACATCAAAACTACCCTCAAGACCTAGAGCTCATTCAACTAGGGCATTAGCTACATCCATAGCCTTTCAGGACAGGTTGCCAATAGATTCAATTTGTGCAGCAGCCACCTGGGCTTCTCCTCATACATTCATTTCACATTACAAATTGGACATGGTTTCCAGAAGCCGTGCCAATTTTGGTTCCACTGTTCTCAAGAGTCTGTTCCGATAGGCCACCCGGGATAAGGTGCTAGGGACGTGGTCCCATCCAGCAAGAATGAAGGCGAGATTGACAACTTAACATTAAGAAGTTATGTACCTACCATAACGTTCCATGTTAGTTGTCTTCTCGCCTTCTTTCTTGCGTCCCTCCCTCCTTCCCCCAAGCCTGGACAGACCGACCGGAATTCTTTTGTGTTTCTTCTTCTGAAATTTGTTACTCCCACATTTCTCCCACCTCTTCTATCTTTACTGATGTCTGCCTTTTCTTACGCAGACTGTTTGAGGTGGGTTACCCTACTCCATTCTATGGAGACTAGGATTGCTTGGTATAGCTATCAAACGAGATCTGAGTAGTTACCGCCTAGCATTGTGGGATATAGGGGAGCCTCGAGCCGGTGGAATTAGCTCTCGAGCTTTTAGTATTGGCCGAGTCGGAGCCGAGGATCGGCTCCGAACCCATCCAGCAAGAAAGAAGGCGAGAAGAAGACAACTAACATGGAACGTTATGGTAGGTACATAACTTCTTATTCTGGGTGGGGATGGTCATTTTAAAGGGAGGACTGTTCAAGGGTCCTGGTCTTTTGCTGAAGCCCACATTCACATCAGTGTTCTGGAGATGAGTGGTCCTTCTGTTGAAGGGTTTTCAGGGTGTTTCCCAAAGGTGTGATTGTGAGTCAGGTATATCTGTTGTCTGGTGTCCCAAAAAGCAGGGGCGAACAAATTCGTATCCTCTTCAAGTGGCCAGGAAGGTTTGCCAATGGGCAGTTAATTTTCAGCGGTTTCTGGTGGCAATGCATATCACAGGGATAGCCAACATTCTGGCCAACAGTCTCAGCAGGAGCATTTTGCTTCCTCACAACGAGGTTACATCACTGACATGCATTTTAAAGTTGAGAAGTCTACTGAGGTGATATAAATTAAATTTTAAAATTTATTTCTTTACTAGTATAAGACAATACTGATGGTTTTACTCTTTAGGCAATTTTAGTGTTTAGAATTTACACCTTTGCACTTTCTAGTTCTGTTAAGTACTGACATTCCTTTGGGTTGTGACAGTGGTCCGGTTGTTTAAACACCACTTTTTTATGTTCCTTATTTTTAAGTATTTATCTACATGTACGCATTTATATATAAATGCTTTTATTCATTGTCCCTGTATTGTTATAGAGGAGTACAGTTGTATCGTGTTTTTTTTAGAATGAATGTTTTGACCTTGTAAAGGTTTTTTAATGGCATTATTCTTTTTGTTGACATAAGAAAAAGGGTGCTTGATGTAAAACTTCATTTTGTTCAACCATTCAATCAAGCACTCAAACAGTTAACCAGAGTGATAATTAATTAATGTGGTTTGTTGGCGCCCTTTTTATTTTAAAAGTCGTGTATGTTGTTTCCTTTTTCGTCTGAAGAAGTCTTTCAGCGGTGGTCGACGAAAAGCGCTATACATGAAACTTTTTGGAGTTGTCCTAGCTACATTGGAGCTTGTGTTTTTCTTTATGGTAAGATTTTACACAACCATGCTGTCTCCTTGTATGAACACTTCCTTTCTGCCTAAAGTATCTTCTTAGAATTACCTTAACAGTTCTTATATTTTCATAGGTGTTTACTAGGGTAACGACCACAAGGGCCTTTTTATGCCTAGCCATGCATCTCAAATCTCTGACAAGTTCTGATGCCCTTTGTAAGTGTAAGCATGGGCCTGGGAGATGAACCATTTACAGGTTACCTGTTTGTGTCAGAGACATGGGTGCCAAACCAGGGATGAATTTGAATTTTCGGTTTCCCATGTATTTTGTTTGCATACTCCTTGAAAGGTAAGACCCTTCCACACAAACTGTCATTGTACCAGGGCTGTGCCTGCTTCTACAGATTTCTTTTCTGGAGTTTGTGTATGACGTTTGCACAGCTGCTACTTGGACAAGTCTTCATAATTTTCTTTCACTTTATAAACTGAATATTTAATCAAGATTCAGGGCTTCCTTTGGCTCCACTGTGTTGCATGAGATATCCTTTCTTAATTCCTCCTGAAGATTTTTTTCATGGCTGGTGACCTGGTCACACAGGAAGACTGATGGAGCAGGCAGAGAATAATGGGATACGAAAGTAATGTACTTACCATAACGATAAGTTCATGTTGGCTATCTCCTTCTGGTTCAAACCTCAAACCCCGACACCACCCCCCCTTTGGCTTGTTACTGTGAACTTCCCTCTCTGTTGGCCAGACAGTGGAGTTCGTCCTTTCCTTATCCGTGGAGTTGTCTTTGGTTAGGCAAGTTTATTGTAAGTTGGGGGTGGTTTACCTGGGGTATACTCAGTCTGAGGATTAGGATGAGGAGCAGAGATTGAAATTGCTAGGCTCCACCTAGTGTCTGATTCAATAAACCATAGGTTGAATCAGACAGAGACAGACAGCATGGCTCTATCATTATAAGTACATAACTTTTGTTTTTTTGTTTTGTAACTTTCATGAGTGTCCATCACTAGGGAAAAGGAAAAGTCCTCGCATCTTCTGGAAGTGTGCCATACATACATTTTCCTCTTACACAATACAGAGGACATGTCTATCAATCTGGGGCTAGAGCATTTAAATACATTATTATTTTCAGTTTGTTGACTGGGTTGGTGGGCTGGTCAGTTGATCCTTTTCAACCATGACCTGGATACAGTGTTAAGGTTTACAGTAAAATTACAGTAATAAAAGCAAAAGACATATGAAAGCGGCACTTTACAAAACACTGCAAAGAAAGGAAATATATACAGTAGTTATGCATAGTAAGAGTGTGGTTGGTTATACACAATGTTGTTTACTACTTAGGATTTCAGTGAGGCTCTGTTCTTTAACCAGTTTCACAAAAGCATGAGCATTTTTCTTCAGATAGGTAGGATTTAATAAATGCTTCTACTACATCAGTGCACTTAATGTGATTTAAAAGACGATTAGGTCCTGCTATTGAAATCGTTCTCACCTATGGATAGTTTAAATTTGGGTCTTGAAAGGTTAAGAACGAAATCTTGGCTGTTCCAAAAGTGTATAGGTTTGGTTTCCTGGAGGGAATTTTCTTTTAAAAGGAGGGGCAGTATCCTGTTTTAAGAATTTTCAGTATTAATCTTCCCAGAAGGGTGGCTCTGTCTGGTTATTGGAAGACAGTGCATCTCATGAAGTACATCACAGCGTTTTCTAGATGGGTTTGAATCTGATCTTTGATCCAACTTCAGCTGATTTTAGGCTTCAGAATCCATAGCTCAGGTGGTCAGCTTCCCCTTACCTATAATCTCCTCCTGTGCCCAAGATTAGCTCAGATGTTGTTTGTTGATCATAGAGATTTTTTTGTCTTGCAGCTGCTGTTGTATTTCATTAGTTTTGATTAGTTTTGATAGTTGTTAGTCTTTCCACTGGTGATTGCCTACCTTTCCTCATATTTTTCTAGCATTTCCCCCATACCTGTAAGGTTTTATAGGTTCATAGGTTGGTACTTAGCTATCGGCCCTAGGGCCTTCACAAGCATAGCCATAACAATTCCCTCTATATTTCTTCCCACAATATTTACTTCCCTGGACTCCTGTCTAGCAGGGCGACTGACATGATCCCTGGGGTGAATTTTCTATCTCCCATGCAATCATCAAGGTTCCTTTTTAAGAGGGCCAAGGAGGCGCTGTGCTTGACATGTATGGGCAGTCTATTCCAGAGTATGTGGAGTCTCTGGGTCAGGAACCTATCCCTCCAGCATGTTTTGTTCATTGTGATGACAAGGTTTAGATCCCTGGAGCGTGTGGCTCTGAGGGATTGGGAATGTTCATCGTGTAATACTGCTGCAGTCATCACACTTGGGTTATCCTGCCGTCAGGCGGTCCCGCAGTCGGCCGAATCCCAAAGTCTTGGTCCGGCGTCGGTTGTCGTCACTTCTTCCCTGATGTCAGTGCGACAGGGGTATAAAAGAGGCAGCCGATGCCATTTTCTTCAGTCTTTCTTGCCGCGCAGTGCCCGAAGCAGAAGCAGTTCGCAAGTGCCGGTCGGCCAGCTCCTGAGATTTTCTAATCGAATTTCAGCCCAAAGTCTTCTCTAAAGCTAAGTACCCCGTTGGGGAAACTTTTCTTGCCTCAGACCGATGTCAGACAAAGTTAATAATTGCATTTCTTGTGGGAAGCAAATACCTCATAAGGATTTTCATTCTTATTGTATTCCTTGTCTAGGCCCAGACCACGACGTCTCTGGTTGTCGGTTTTGTGCTAGGTTCAACAAACGCACAATCAAGCGTCGGGCAGATTTCGCCCGACATTATTTTGGCAGAAAATTTAATTATAGCATGTCGTCGGAGCAACCGACATCAGCAATGATTAAAAAACGCACGGATAAGGACAGGCAACCAAGGCCAAGACCAGATACCGAGGCCTCAGCAAGGCCTGCCGCTGGTTCTCCAGTTTTCAGCGAGGTGCCTACGCAGCCCCTGTCTACCGCAGATTTAGAAATTCTGACTGCCTCCCAGACCGAATCAGCTGGGCCTCAGGAGCTGGTTCCATCTCACCCCTTGGAAGCCAACCTTGCCAGTGATCCGGAGATTTTGGACAAGCCTTCGGTTTCTGAAGGTGTCTTCAAACCGACAACTATCTCTATTAAGTCTTATGCTAAACTTAAAGCCCCCTTAAAAGTTAGGAAACCGGGTCCACAGTCCCCCCCCCCCCACAGGCCCCTATGCCTAAAAAACAGATGCTTAAGATGGCTGAGGATTTAATTACCCTTATCAGGGATTCACAACCCCCTCTTGACAAAAGGCCTAGACTGGAGGAAGATTATCCTTCCTCTGACCAAGCATCCATTTCCTCAGCTAACTCTGAGGACCAGGATTATTCCTTCCCTCCTTATGAAGACTCAGATGCTGAAGAGTCCATTCCCTCTGTCTCCCCCCCCTGAAGACTACACTTTTGGGGAAACTTCCACTGGGAAGGCCAAGATTACTCTGACTCTAAGAAAAGACTCCGTGAGTTTCTTCTTCTCCCACAGCATAGACCCCTTGCAATTCCTCCAGTTTTAGACATTTTGGATGATGTTTACACCGAATCTAGTCTAAACCCAGATTCCGTACCTCCTGCACCAGCTAAACCAGACAGATACTACCGAGTTCCTGATTCTCATAAGTTTCTATATAAAAGCCCTGTTGCAGACCCCGAAACCATTTCCCAGGGTCCCAAAGGGGTTAAGGCCTCTACTGCTAAGAATCCACTACCTTCTGAAAGAGATTCCAGAGCATTAGAAAGATGGGGGAAGAAAGTGTATATGTCTGCCACTTTGGCCATGAGGGCCTTAAATTGCCAATTCCACATGCTAAAATACCAGCAGTACTTGATTACACAGTTAAAGCAGAAAATGATCCCTCAGACAGATCAACCTGATTTCATTGAGATGCAGGATTTGCTGCATGCAGCAGAACAGGTGGGAAAGCATACCTTAGTGTGGTTTTGATTCACTGGAAGCCTCATGTAGAGCAGCTGTCACAGGATCTGTAATACGTAGACATGCTTGGCTAAAAGAGCAAGCCTTACCAGAACATGTCAAAGCAAAGTTATTGGATGCTCCATTGCAGAAAGATGTGTTATTTGGTGTCAACGCAGAGGAAGTTTTAAAGAAAATGGAAGAAAAGACAAAATCTATGCAGACAGTTAAAGATTTTTTACAGGTACAACCTCCCCGTTTCAGCAGAACCTGGCCATCAAAAAACTGGTCCTTTCCTGCATCAGACAGACCCCCAAGGGGCAGAGGCCAGCCACAAGGTTCTTTCAGGCCTAGACAATGGCACACAACAACTCAGAGGTGGAGACGAAAGATCTCACCCCTTCAGGAAACGAACACAATGACTTCCCTCTTCGCCTGCCAAGCAGATTTGCTCTGGCAGCACCTTTGGGAGGAAAACTGGCTCTATTTCCACAAAATTGGCGCATCATAACAAAGAACAAATGGGTTCTGGATATTATTACCCGAGGCTACAGATTTCATTTTCACACTTTACCACGGATGAGAGGCATGCCAAATCTGCCTCCAAACCAATGGGCAGAGGCACAAAAGCAAATTTCAGCTCTCATGGATATGAAAGCAATTCAAAGGGTACCTACAAAGGAGCAAGGTCAAGGTTTTTACTCAAGACTATTTCTAGTACCAAGAAAGGACAAAGCCTGGAGACCCATTTTAGACCTCTCAATTCTAAACACTTACCAGGAGGTACCCAAATTCAAAATGCTCACACTACAGCAGCTTCTTCCCATGCTGGGCAAGGAGTCTTGGCTGGTAACGTTGGACCTCAGAGGCATACCTGCATGTCCCTATCAGACAAGATTGCAGAAGATACCTCAGATTTTTGGCAGGTACAACGCATTATCAATTCTCTGCATTGCCCTTTGGCTTATCTACTGCGCCCAGAGTATTTACGAAATGCCTGGCATCAGTAATTGCATACTGCAGACAACGAGGAATACAAATTTATCCATATCTGGACGACTGCCTGATCCAAGCGGACAGCAAGGCCATTCTATTACAGCATCTGGCATTTGTAACAAAGCTGCTAAGTTGCCTAGGGTACACAGTAAACAAAATGAAGTCAAAGCTAATACCCTCACAAGACATAATATTCCTGGGTGCCAGCTTAAATACAACAGCCCAGATGGCATATCTCACGCCAGACAAACAAAAACAACTGACTCAATACTTCAAAAAGATGGCAACTTTTACCCATCTCATTGCAAGGAAAATCCTGCAGGCATTGGGGTTCATGGCATCCTGCATTCAACTAATTCCACATGCAAAGCTGCATATGAGGAAATTACAATGGTACCTGAAGTGTATGGACTCAACACAGGCACAGCCTCGAAACAAGTATACCTCTCATTCCCTGCCTTCAAAAAGAGTTCCTATGGTGGGCTCAAGCATGTAAAATAAACAAGGGTCTTCCTTTTGTCTTGCCTCCAGCAAACCAAACTGTGACAACAGATTCTTCAGACTACGCCTGGGGAGCACACATGGCAGGACAATGCATTCAGGGCAAATGGTCCACAAAACAAATGCATCTACACATCAACCAAAAGGAGATGCTAGCTGTGCAAAATGCACCGACAGCCTTCAAGGACCTCTTTCATCCAGGACAACTACTAATAAGGGCAGACAACACCACAGTTATGTGGTACATAAACAGGGAGGAACACACTCCTACCCTTTATGCAGACAGGCAATGACCTTGTGGAACACAGCATTGACTTTCCAAGTACAAATGCAAGCACAATTCCTGCCAGGAAAGGAAAACATATTGGCAGATGAATTAAGCAGAAATTTGGCAGATCCTCACGAGTGGAGACTACACCCACAAGTATTTTCAATGATAACTCAAAAGTGGAGACGCCCAGACATAGATCTATTTGCCTCCCCCAACAATATCCAACTACAGAAATTTTGCACAAGGACTTATCATTCCCTAGCCTGGAAAGTGGATGCCCTATCATTCAGTTGGACAGCATTGACAGTCTATGCCTTCCCACCACTACCTCTCTTGACCAAGGTATTACTGAAAGTCAGATCAGAGAGACCTCAAATGATCCTCATTGCTCCGGACTGGCCACGTCAGCACTGGTACCGATTACTAAGGACCTTGACTCACAGCCCTCCATGGATCTTACCTCAATTCCCACTTCTGTTGACTCAGCAAAACTCTCAGACCCTTCACAGTCAGCTCAGGACTTTGCATGGAGAATACCTTGAATTATCAATCAGCACTTCTTTCAAAGGACGTCCTGAATGTCATTTTGGAGGCCAGGAGGCCCAGCACCAGAAAAACTTACGCAGACAAATGGAAAAGATTTTGTGCATGGAACCAGGCTAAAGGCCAAAATCCTTGGATACCAAACATTCCTCAAATACTGCAATACTTAACTGAGATGCTACACAAAGGCCTTTCTTTCTCATCCATTAAGATCCATGCTTCAGCCATTTCAGCTCAATATAATACGGATCCTCCCATATTCTCACACCCTTTACTAAGGCAGTTTCTCAGAGGGGCTAAGAATATAAGACCCCCGAAACCCCCAACGCCAGCTTGGGACCTCAACTTCGTTTTAGAAAAATTAATACTGCCTCCTTTCGAACCAGCCTTCTCAGCAGAACTGCAATAGTCATGGAAAACAGCTCTGTTGCTGGCTATCACCTCAGCACGCAGGGTCTCAGAACTACAGGCACTTATGGCAGTGGACCCTTTCATCATTTTCCATCAGGACAGAGTCTCTTTACGAACTAACCCTACCTTTATGCCAAAGGTAGTATCCAGTGTGGCTTTGAATCAGACCATTCATTTACCCACCTTTTATCCAAACCCCCAGAATAAAGGAGAAAGACTCCTTCACTCTTTGGACATTCACAGACAGCTACGTTACTATTTGGATAAGACAAAGACCTTCAGAAAAACTGACCAACTCTTTGTATCCTATGCTGCAGGTTCACAAGGAAAGGCTCTTTCAAAACAGACAATCTCCAAATGGATAGCACATTGTATACGTTTTTGCTACTCGCACCATGGGAAAGCAGTGCATGTTAATATTAGGTCCCATTCTACCAGGGCTACAGCAACCTCAGCAGTCTTTCTCAGGGGGGTTCCAACCAAGGACATTCTGGAGGCAGTTACTTGGAGTTCTGTGCACACCTTTACCAAGCACTACCACCTTCCATTATACTCAAAAACCAGAGCTGGTTTTGCCACTACAGTTCTGCAGGGCATCCTAGCTTCACCTAACCCAGTTTAGTACCAGCCACCCATCCATAGCTTTGGGATTCAACCCAAGTGTGATGACTGCAGCAGTATTACACTATCAACATAGTACAGTTTTGTACCTACCATAAATGTAGATGTTCGAGTGTATATACTGCTGCAGTCCACGTTACCCTCCCACCATCCCCTCTACATACCAGCGTGTTAGTTATAACTCCATGTACATCAATCTAATGGATGCATGCCTATATGGTGTATTTGCTAACAGCTAGTGCTTTTGTTTATCTACTAAGGTATTTTGCATAGTTATTTGTATTGCCTTTCTAGTTGGGGGCACCTGACATCTGGGGCAAGAAAAACTGAAGAAAATGGCGTCGGCTGTCTCTTTTACTCCCCTGTTGCACTGACGTCAGGGAAGAAGCGACGACAACCGACGCTGGACCAAGACTTTGGGATTCGGCCGACTGCGGGACCACCTGACGGCAGGATAACCCAAGTGTGATGACTGCAGCAGTATATACACTCTAACATCTACATTTATGGTAGGTACAAAACTGTACTTTTCTTTTTCTTCAGTGCAAACTGTTTTCTTCCATTTGTCTTGCACATTAAGTGCCTTTCACTGTACTGCTAGGTTTCTGTTTGTCATAATAAAGCTTACCGTTGTATTTTTATGTAGAGTTTACCATTGTTGGTGTTTTCATGTTTGAGAGAGGAAAAAAAAACTGTGTGCGAGAAATCTTTCTCTTCATTTTTGATTGGCTTAGTCATGTTTGAGAAACCATCAGGGTTCAGAAAATGTGTGGTTTGCCAACACACACTTCTGAATTCAAAGGCACACCAAAAGTGTGTTTATTGTGTTGACGCTGCCCACTTGGATGCAGACTGCTCCATATGTACAGCTTTTGAACATTGGGTTGTTATTGAACAGAGAAGTAAACTTGTATTGAAGGGACTTATCCCTCCTGCTATAGAGGAATCATCTGTCTGTTCTCACTTTGGTTTCCTTGACCATTCAGGTGTGGAGGATGTTCTTCGTGTTTCACTTTTGCAGTCATCACATTTGGGTTATCTGCTTGCAGTAGCCCTCAGTCGGCCTGATTAACAAAGTCTTGGGTCCTGCGTCGGTTGCTGTCTCTTCTTCCGTGACGTCAGGTAGTCTGGTATAAAACATGCAGCCAATGCCATTACATCAGTCTTTCTTGCCTTGTGGTGCCTGAAGCAGAAGCAGTTCGCAAGTGCCGGTCATCCGACTCCTGAAATTTTCGTTTTCGAGTTTCAGAACCGAAGTCTTCAACTAAAGCTAAGTACCCAGTTGAGGAAACTTTTTCTTGCTTTAAACCGATGTCAGTAAAAGTAAGTAATTTAATTTCTTGTGGAAAGCAAATACCTCATAAAGATTTCCATTCGTACTGTATTCTTTGCCTAGGCCCTGACCACACTGTAACTCGCTGTCGGTTTTGTACATTATTTAAACAACGAACTATCCGTCGGTATATTTGCTTCTAAATATTTTGGTGCTCGGTTCAATTATCCAGATATGTCTTCGGTAAGCCATCCGACTACCAACAATGCAAAGATAGACAGAGACAGGCCGCCTAGGTCCAAAGCTGCCGACGATGCTTCTCCTAAGCCAGTTTGCTGGTACTCAGTGAGGCGCTTTCGCAGCCCCTGATACCCGCTACTTCAGATTCGCAGGCCTCTACTGAGACCCATTCTGCGTCCGGTATGCCGCGAGATGCTTCAACTGTGGAACCTGCGGATGTCTCTACCTTAGATGGGTCCGGAGCCGCTCTGCAGGCACCGGCTTCTGAGGGTGTATTCAGGCCTACTGACTTGCATATCAAACCGACGCCATCTTCTTCAAGGCCTAAAACTCAAACCATGCCTAGAAAACTGACGCCCATACCGCATGTTCAGACCTCTTTGTCTAAAAAACAAATGATAAGAATGGCTGAAGACCTTATTACTTTAATCAGGGGAAGACAACCGTCCCCATCTGAGACCTAGGACTGATTTTGCTTATGATATTTGACCAGGATTCTGAAATTTCTGATGTTCATAGTGCATACAGCTGCAGTCATAACAGATGGGTTATCCTGCCATCAGGCGGGTCCTCGGTCGGCCGAATTCCAAAGTCTAGGTCCGGCATCGGTGGTCGTTGCTTCTTCCCTGACGTCAGTGCGGCAGGGGTATAAAAGAGGCAGCTGACGCCATTTTCTTCAGTCTTTATTGCCGCACGGTGCCTGAAGCAGAAGCAGTTCGCAAGTGCCGGTCGGCCAGCTCCTGAGATGTACGAAAGTATTTCAGCCAAAGTCGTCTTGAAAGCTAAGTACCCCATTGGGGAAACTTTTCTTGCCTCTGACCGATGTCAGACAAAGTTAATAATTGCATTTCATGTGGGAAGCAAATACCGCATAAGGATTTCCACTCTTTCTGTATACCTTGCTTAGGCCCAGACCACGACGTCTCGGCCTGCCGTTTTTGTGCTAGATTCAACAAACGCACTATTAAGCGTCAGGCGGAGTTCGCCCTTCACTTTTTTGGCAAAAAATTTAATTATATTATGTCGTTGGATACTCCGACTCCAGTTTTGAGCAAAAAACGCAAAGATAACGCAAAGATAAGGACCGACATACGAGGTCCGCACCACCTACTGAAACCACGCTAAGGCCGACTACCGGTTCTCCGGTACTCAGCGAGGCGCCTACGCAGCCCCTGAGTACCGATGACAATGCATTACCGGTGTCTTCAGTACCCGAGGTCGCAGGCTCTTCGGCCCCCATTCCTACTACAGATACAGACGCCACTCCTGGCGGGGAAACTCAGAATTTAGACAGGCCTGCCATTTCTCAGGGGGTCTTCAGGCCTTCCTCCTTCTCTATTAAAGCCTTCACTAAATCTAAAACAGCCATGAAAACCAAAAAACAGGTTCCTCAGATGCTTAAATTGGCTGAGGACTTGATTACTCTTATCAGGGGTTCTCAACCCCCCCTCTGACAAAAGGCCCAGATTACAGGAAGACTACCCTTCCTCAGATCAAGCTTCTATTACCTTGGAACTATCTGAGGACCAGGATTATGCCTATTCTCTATTCGAAGACTCTGATGCAGAGGAGTCTATTCCCTCGGTCCCCCCCCCCCCGAGGACTTCTCTTTTGGGGAAACCCTGCATACATTGAGGGAACACTTTCACTGGGAAGGCCAAGATTACTCAGATTCCAAGAAAAGGCTCAGGGAATTTCTTCTGCTCCCCCAGCATAGGCCTCTGGCTATCCCTCCTGTTTTAGATATATTGGATGATGTGTACACAGAAGCCAGCCTTAATCCTGATTCTTTGCCTCCAGCTCCTGTTAAACCAGACAGGTATTACCGGGTTCCTGATTCTCACCAGTTCCTATATAAAGCCATACTGCTGACCCAGAAACTATTTCACAGTGTCCCAAGGGAATTAAGGCCTCTACTGCTAAAACCCATTACCTTCAGAGAGAGATTCCAGAGCTTTAGAAAGGTGGGGAAAAGGTGTACACCTTGGCCACTTTAACCATGAGGGCATTAAACTGTCAGTTCCATATGTTAAAGTATCAACAGTTTTTGATATCTCAGCTGAAAAGCAAGATGACACAACCAGAACAACCAGATTTAAAAGAGTTGCAGGATTTGTTGCATGGTGCAGAGCAAGTGGGTAAACATACCTTGCAGTGTGGTTTTGATGCTTTAGAGGCCTCATGTAGAGCTGCTGTTACGGGGTCTGTTATACGTAGGCATGCTTGGCTCAAAGAGCAAACCTTACCAGATCATGTTAAAGCTAAATTATTAGATGCACCTCTTCAAAAAGATGTATTGTTTGGTGTTAAAGCTGAGGAGGTGCTAAAGAAAATGGAGGAAAAAGCGAAATCAATGCAAACAGTGAAAGATTTCCTGCAGGTACAGCCTCCACGTTTCAGCAGAAACTGGCCTTCAAAAAATTGGTCCTTTCCAGCCACGGACAGACCTCAAAGGGGCAGATACAGGCATCCAAGGGGTAGAGGGCAACCTCCAGGATCTTTCAGAGCCAGACAGTGGCAAGCACCAACCCCAAGAGGTGGAGAAGATAGATCACAGTCTTTTAGAAAACAGACACAATGACTTCCCCCTACACCTGCCAAGCAAAACTTTAATGGCAGCACCTTTGGGCGGAAAACTGACATTATTTTCAAAAAATTGGCATATTGTTACAAAAGACAAATGGATTCTGGACATTATAGACAGAGGCTACAGGTTCCACTTTCACACCCTTCCAAAAATGAGAGGCATGCCAAACCTGCCACAAAATCAAAGGGCAGAGGCACAAAAACAAATTTCAGCTCTCATGGACATGAAAGCAATTTGAGGTACCTGCAAAAGAATAAGGTCAAGGGTTTTATTCCAGACTTCCTGGTACCAAGGAAAGACAAAGATTGGAGACCTATCTTAGACCTATCCATCCTAAACACTTTTCTACAGGTGCCAAAATTCAAGATGCTCACATTACAGCAGCTTCTTCCCATGCTGGGCAAGGAGTCTTGGCTGGTAACATTGGACCTCAAGGAGGCATACCTGCATGTCCCTATCAGACAAGATTGCAGAAGATACCTCAGATTTCTTGCAGGTTCAACCCATTACCAATTCTCTGCATTGCCCTTTGGCTTATCTACTGCGCCCAGAGTGTTTACGAAATGCCTGGCATCAGTAATCGCCTTCTGCAGACTACAAGGGATACAAATCTACCCATATCTGGACGACTGCCTGATCCAAGCGGACAGCAAGGACATACCACTGCAGCACCTGGCATTTGTAATAAAACTGTTGAACTTCCTGGGATACACAGTCAACAAAAAGAAATCAAAACTAATACCCTCTCAACAAATAATTTTCCTGGGTGCCAGCTTGGATACAACCACCCAGATGGCCTACCCCATGACAGACAAGCAAGGGCAACTGTCTCAATACTTCAGAAAAATGGCAACTTACACCAGACTAACTGCAAGGAAAGTCCTGCAGGCTCTGGGATTCATGGCATCTTGCATCCTACTAATCCCATGTGCAAAGCTGCATATGAGGAAACTTCAATGGTACCTAAAAAACTTATGGTCTCAACACAGCCACAGCTTGGAAGCAATTATACCACTCATTCCATGCCTTCAAAAGGAATTTATGTGGTGGGCTCAAGCTTGCCAAAGAAACACAGGTCTTCCTTTCTGTGTACCTCAAGCAACTCAAATCATCACAACAGACGCCTCAGACTACGCCTGGGGAGCACACATGACAGATCAGTGCATTCAGGGAAAATGGACACGAAAAGAGAAGCACTTTCACATCAACCAAAAGGAAATGCTAGCCGTGCAAAAGTCTATTATGACCTTCAAAGACTTACTGCATCCAGGCCAGCTATTGATAAGGACAGACAACACCACAGTGATGTGGTACATAAACAAACAGGGGGGAACTCATTCATACCCCCTGTGCAGGCAAGCCATGAACCTATGGAACACAGCAATGGAATTGCAAATTCAACTACATGCGCAATTCCTGCCAGGGAAGGAAAACACACTGGCAGACAACCTAAGCAGAAATATGACAGATCCACACAAATGGAAGTTGCATCCTCAAGTTTTCACAAAGATAACTCAGGCATGGGGACAGCCAGACATAGATCTCTTTGCTACCCACAGAAATTGCCAGTTGAAAAAATTTTGTTCAAGGACCTATCATCCGCAGGCCTGGAAAGTGGACGCACTTTCCTTTAATTGGGCAACATTGACAGTCTATGTCTTCCTGCCTCTTCCTCTGCTGCCCAAAGTTCTATTAAAAGCCAGAGCAGAGAGGCCGAAAATGATTCTCATTGCTCCAGACTGGACAAGACAACACTGGTATCCGCTCCTGAAGAGCCTGACACATTCCCCACCATGGATCCTACCCCTAGTCCCTCTTCTGTTGTCCCAGCACAACTACAAAACTCTTCACAGCCATCTCAAAACTCTAAATCTAGCTGCATGGAGAATTCCTTGATTTCCCAACAGTTTCTCCTCTCCAAGGAGGTGCAGGATGTCATCCTGGAGGCCAGAAGACCTTCTACTAGAAAGGCCTACTCCGCAAAATGGAAGCTATTTTGTGCCTGGAATCAAAAGAAGGGACAGAATCCTTGGGTAATAAATATACCTCAAATTTTACAGTACCTAGCGGAGATGTTAAACAACGGACTTTCCTTCTCCTCCATCAAGATCCACGCTTCAGCCATTTCTGCACAGTACAACACAGATCCTCCTCTATTCTCTCATCCTCTCTTAAGGCAGTTCCTCAGAGGGGCAAAGAATATAAAACCCCCAAGGAAACCACCAGTCCCTGCTTGGGACCTCAACTTCGTATTGGAAAAGCTGACCCTTCCTCCCTTCGAGCCAGCTTCTTCATCAAAGTTACAGTACTTGTCATGGAAAACAGCCTTTCTTCTGGCCATCACCTCAGCTCGCAGAGTTTCTGAGCTACAGGCTCTCATGGCTGTGCAACCATTCATCATTTTCCATCAGGACCAAGTTTCCTTACGAACCAACCCTACCTTTATGCCAAAGGTAGTATCCAGTGTAGCTTTGAATCAGACTATCCACTTACCTACCTTTTACCCTAATCCACAAAACAAAGGGGAAAGACTACTACATTCCTTGGACATTCACAGACAACTTCGTTATTATTTGGACAGGACAAAGCCATTCAGGAAATCTGAGCAACTCTGTGTCCTATGCTGCAGGTGCTCAAGTAAAGGCCATTTCCAAACAGACAATTTCAAAATGGATAGCCCAATGCATACGCTTTTGCTACTCATTTCATGGAAAATCTGTGCCTGCATGCATCAGATCCCACTCCACCAGAGCTACAGCTACCTCTGCAGCCTTCCTTAGGGGGGTGCCTACCAAGGATATTTTGGAAGCAGCTACCTGGAGTTCCGTGCACACTTTTTCCAAACACTATCACCTCCCACTATACTCTAAATCTAGAGCGGGCTTTGCCACAGCAGTCCTGCAGGACATACTAGCCCCTCCTAGTTCCTCTTAGTGCCTACCACCCTTACTTAGCTTTGGGATTCTACCCATCTGTTATGACTGCAGCTGTATGCACGATGAACATAGTACAGTTTTGTACCTACCATAAATGTAGATGTCCGAGTGCTCATACAGCTGCAGTCCAGGTTTCCCTCCCTCCATCCCCTCTTAGGACAGGCCTTATGACAAACACTTTTCATATAACCTTTTTGGGGTATTCTTTTATGGTGTATTTGCTTGCAACTACTGTTTTTGATATATCAACATTGCATTTTTGCATAACATTATGTTTGCCTTCCTTCTGGGGGCACCTGACCTCTGGGGCAAGAAAAACTGAAGAAAATGGCGTCAGCTGCCTCTTTTATACCCCTGCCGCACTGACGTCAGGGAAGAAGCGACGACAACCGACGCCGGACCTAGACTTTGGATTTCGGCCAACCTAGGGACCCGCCTGACGGCAGGATAACCCATCTGTTTTGACTGCAGCTGTATGAACACTCGAACATCTACATTTATGGTAGGTACAAAACTGTACTTTTCCTCTGATGACCAGGATTTACCCTTATCTACCTTTGAGGATTTTGATGCTGAGGACTGTATTCCCTCTGCTCCCCCCCCCCCCCAGAGGATTTCTCTTTTGGTGAAACCTTTCATACTCTTGGGGAGCATTTACGTTGGGAAAGTCAGGATTACTCTAAATACAACACCTCCACTCCTTCAATGCTCCAAAAATCACTAAGTATACAAAACAGGAACACAATCACTGTACGTTTGAAGAAACTCTTTTAATTCTGGTACCTCGGCCTTCGCCTTCTCCTGGAATACATTTTACAAAGTCAAACACCACCCTTTTTTATATTACATCTAATTAGATTATTGGTGCACCATCCCTTTTTCAATGATTTAATTGCCTTGATTTTTAACCCAACCATATAAAATGCATCTAAAAAGACATTTTCTAACTTCACTTACTTTCATTATTTCAGACTTCATTGAATATCAAATATATATAAACACTTTTATACAAATATGTTTACGTTCAAAAAGGAAAGTTAAATACACTGGCAGACAAACTAAGCAGAAACCTCTTGAACCCACATGAGTGGAAACTGGAACCAAAGACTTTCAACATGTTGACAAACAAATGGGGGTGCCCAGATATAGACCCGTTTGCCTTCCCACAGAGCTACCAGTTGGACAAATTTTGCACAAGGACTCCACACAAACAAGCTTGGAAAGTGGATGCTTTGTCCTTCAGCTGGAAAAACCTATCAGTTTATGCCTTTCCTCTTCTGCCTCCCCTCTCTAAAGTACTACTAAACATCAAGCAGGACATACCAAGGACGATATTGATTGCACCAGACTGGCCATGCCAACACTGGTACCCCCTCTTGCGCAGTGTGTCACTGTTGGCTCCATGGCACCTGCCTCAGACCCCTACCCTGTTGTCTCAGCAGGAGAACCAGATTCTGCACCCTCAGCTTCAATCCCTGAACCTAGCAGCCTGGCAAATTACCTTCTCTCTTCTTTACCATCCCTAAGTAAACAAGTGTTGGATATCATTTTAGAGGCAAGGAGGCCTAGTACTAGGAAATCTTATGCTGAAAAATGGAAAAGATTCTGTGCCTGGAACCAATCTCAAGGGATGGGCACAGCAGCACCCAACTTAATTCAGATTCTTCAATACGTAACTGAGATGCTTCACAAGGGCCTCTCTTTTTTCCTTCATCAGAATTCAAGCCTTAGCCATTTCAGCTCATTATAACACAGAACCACCCCTCTTCTCTCATCCATTGCCCAAGCAGTTCCTCAGAGGCCAAAAACTTAAGACCATCCAGGAGAGCCCCAACTCCAGCCTGGGAACTTAACTTCGTATTGGAAAAACTCACTGTTCCCCTTTCGAGCCAGCTGCAAGTGCAGATTTAAAATTCCTTTCTTGGAAAACCGCCTTCCTTTTAGCAAACACTTCAGCAAAAAGGGTATCTAAATTGCAGACCCTTATGGCAGTGGAGCCTTTCCTCATCTTTCATGCGGACAGGGTGTTCCTCAGAACCAATCCCTCCTTCATGCCCAAGGTGGTATCCAGTGTAGCTCTTAATCAGTCCATTCATTTGCCAACCTTCTTTCCTAATCCACAGAAGAAGGGGGAATGGATACTGCACTCCTTAGATGTGCACAGACAACTTAGATTTTACTTGGACAGGACTAAACTTCAAAGGAAATCTGAACAACTGCTGGCGGCATTTGCTGCAGGGGCAGAGGGGAAGGCTATTTCAAAACAAACCATTTCTAAATGGCTAGGCCATTGTATTCATTTCTGCTATAAGCACCATGGAAAACCTATCCCACAGGGGATCAGTCATTCACCCAGGGCTGCATCTACCTCTACAGCCTTTCTCAGAGGTGTCCCTACCAGGGACATCCTAGATGCTGCTACCTGGAGTTCTGTACATACTTTCGCCAAGCATTACCATTTGCCAATTTTCTCTAAATCCAGAGCTTGCTTTGCCACTGCAGTCTTGCAGGGCCTTATAGCTGGTCCTAATGCTATCTAAATTCCTCCTCCCATCCTTTTTGCTTTGGGAATCTACCAAAATGTGATGACTGCAACAGTGAAACACGAAGAACATAGTACAGTTGTGTACACTTACCATAAATGTAGATTTTCGAGTGTATTCACTGTTGCAGTCCTGGTTACCCTCCCTCCAGCCCCTTGACTTTTTTTTCAATATCTCTACTCTCCTTTACTATGTATATATATAGATATATATCGATATATATATATATATGTATATATATATTATTGCTTCCCATTAAGGGGGCACCTGACGTCTAGGGCAAGAAAAACTGATGTATTGCCGTCAGCTGCATGTTTTATACCCCTGACTACCTGACGTCATGGAAGAAGGGAGAGCAACCGACGCAGTACCCAAGACTTCGTTAATCAGGCCGACTGAGGGCTACTGCAAGCAGCTAACCTAAATGTTATGACTGCAACAGTGAATACACTCAACATCTACATTTTTGGTAAGTGTACACTGTACTTTTCCGCTCCTACTGAGATGGTTTGGAGTTTCCCCCTTAGCTTCTGCTTTCGAGGCAGTTGGGAGAGCTTTCTCCACTGCTGGAGAATTGACTTCTATTTCTCACTTGGTTCCGCCCACTCCACAGTTGAAAACCCTGGGTCCTGATCCTATGCACTCTTTCCCATTTGGACACACGGTTCCTATAAGCCCGGAGATGTTTCACACTCAACAGTCTTCTATGTCCTCTCTGTAACATCCTACTGCTGAGGTTCCTCAGAAGCATTCCTGTTAGAGGAGGCACTGTGACAACATAGGAGTCCCTCACTGAAGACATGGATTTTGATTAAGGGGTGCTTTTCCCCATATCACCACTTGAGGACGTCTCATTTGCTGAGATCTCTAACCTTTGAGACAGAAAGGAGCCTTCTCCCAAGAGGAGTCTGTGTTGAGGCTTTTGGGTGCGGTTTAGCTGCTGTTTGGGTGGTTCCCTCTCGCTGATGAGATGGTGGACTTGCTCTCTCGATGGGTGTAGAAAGAATGGATGCCAACCCCCCCCCCCCCATGGTTCATCTCAAAGACAAGGTGGTATCGGAGCAAGGGCTTGTTGGATGCCATGCTGGTACCAGCATCCACCAAAAGGATTTCACAGAGAAGAACTGGTGTTCACCCCACTCAACAGAATCTAGGGCTTTGCGTAGATTTGGGAAGCGAGTCTACTCTTAAGCTACCTTTGCTTTATTTGGCACATATTACAAGGTTTTAGAGAGATTTGACAAAGCAGCTGTCCAAGTTTTTTTCTAGGTCCATGTTTGCAAGAGGACAAGAAAACCATGCACTTCCAGCTGACTGTCTTTCAGTTCCTGTCAAATGCCTGTACGTGTCTGATTTCCATCGTGACTGAGGACACTTTGAGAGCCACAGGTTACAGGTATTACAGTAAGGAGTAATGATTTGATGCACTTGTTTAACTTTGCAGAACTCTTTAAGACGTCCTTTGCAAATGCCCCTTATGATGTTTCAACCTTTTTCAGACCTAGGATCAAAGACACTCATTCCAGGAGTCAAGAAGATGGATAAACCTTTTCTGCTATAGAAATACTGTTTTGCACTCTCCAGGCGACCTTCTCTATATACCAGAAAGGGGGCAAGAAGCTGTGGTTCCAGAAGTCTCGAGGGTTCTCTCTGGTTGCTTCTTGATAGACCCTCCCCCCAATGGCAGAGTGGGGAATTCTAATAGTGGATGTCACCCATGACGTGGAGGAGGCCTGCAAAATTGATGCTTTAGAGTCCTTTCTTAGAGAGGCCTTTCCAGAGCTCCAGAATGGTTGCCAAACTGTTGCGTTCATCAGGCAGTAAGTGGGTGCTTATCTCTGCAGCCAGAAGCCTGAGCATCCATCACTGAAGATGGCTGAGTGCAGACAGATGTTCTTCATCTCACATTGCTGCAGTCCTTACATATGGGTAGTCCGCTGTCCTCGGTCGGCCCGAATACCAAAGTATTAGGCTGACGTCGGTCAAGGCGCTTAAAACTGACATCAGGACGTCAGGGTACAAAAGCGCATGACCGACGTCATATCCTCTGTCTTTTTTGCCGCATGGTCCGATGCAGAAGCAGCGTTGCAAGTGCCGTTCGGCGTTCTGAAATTTTTCGAGTTCGGAGTTTCAGACCGAATCCAAGTTGGCTAAGTACCCCGTTGGGGAATATTTTGTTTTTTCTTGCCTCAGTGTATTACCGGATGTCAGAAAAAGTGAATAATTGTATTTCTTGTGGGAAACAGATACCGCATAGGGATTATCATTCTTTGTGCATTCCTTGTTTGGGGCTTGAGCACGACGTAGTCGGATGTCGCTTTTGTGCTAGGTTTAATAAGCGCACTATTAAGCGAAGGTTGGATTGTGCTAGGCTGGTCTTCGGTAAGCGGTGCAATTATAATATGCCGTCGGATACTCCGCCCGCTTCCACGAAGCGCAAAGACAAAGCGGTTAAACCTAGGCAAGATGAGTCGTCCGTTCCGGACGCCGGTTCTTTAGAGGCTTCAGTGGAACCGGTGGTTCCGATGGAGGCTTCTCTGGAGTCTCAGGGGGAGACTTTGATTTTGCAGGATGTGGTCTCTCAAGAGGCAGGTCAGGCTGAAGGGGCTTCTCAGGTTTCTGTACTCCCCTCCCTTCCCAGGGTGGTTAGACCCTCTCCTTCTGTTTCCAAGGCTTCTTCCAGAGGCAGGCCAGGTTTAGCTTCTGTTGGTGTCAGTCCTAGTTCAGCGGGGTCTGTGCCTAAGAAGCACATGCTTAAAATGGCAGAAGACTTGATTACTCTGATTAGAGGTTCTTTGCCCCCTCCTGATAAGAGGCCTAGGGTGGAGCCAGAGTTGGAAAGTTTTGAACAGGCTTCGGATGTTTCAGAGTCTTCGGCTGAAGACTTGCAGGAGTACACTCCTTATTCTGATTCTGATGCAGAAGATTCCACTCCTTCTGCTTCTCCTCCAGAGGATTTTTCTTTTTCAGAGACACTTCATTCTATGAGGGAACATTTTAAGTGGGAAGGTCAGGACTTCTCTGATTCACGGAAAAGGCTTAGGGAATTTTTGTTTTTACCTCAACATAGGCCCTTAGCTATTCCCCCTGTTCTGGATGTTGTGCAGGATGTATTTTCAGAGGCCTCACTTAATCCTGATTCTCTGCCTCCTGTGCCTGTTAAACCGGATAGGTATTACAGGGTGCCTGAGGCTCATAAATATCTCTATAAGAGTCCTAGGGCGGACCCAGAAACTATTAGTCAGGGACCTAAGGGTGTCAGGGCCTCTGTTGTAAAGAATCCGGTTCCTCTAGATAAAGAGGCTAGAGCTTTGGATAGATGGGGAAAGAAGGTCTATACATCTTCTACCTTAGCAATGCGGGCTTTGAATTGCCAGTTTCATATGTTGAAATATCAAAATTTTCTTCTTTCTCAATTGAAATCTAAGGTGGATGCTCTGGCAGAAGGCATTGTGTAAAGAATTACAAGATTTGGTGCATGTCTCTGAACAGGTGGGTAAGCATTCTTTACAGTGTAGTTTTGATGCTTTGCAGGCCTCTTCTAGGGTGGCTGCCACTGGTTCAGTTCTTCGCAGGCATGCCTGGCTTAAGGATCAGAATTTATCTGACCATGTTAAGACAAGGATTTTGGATGCTCCTTTGCAGTCTGAAGTGTTGTTTGGTCCACCTGTGGAGTCAGTCTTGAAGAAAATGGAAGACAAGGCTAAGTCTATGCAGACTGTTAAAGATTTTTTGCAAGTTCAGCCTCCGAAGTTTAGTAGAAATTGGCCTGCTAAGGGGTGGACGTATCCTTCTTCTGATTCTCAGTCTAGGGGTAGATCTAGACGTGGTAGGGGCAGAGCTCAGAGTTCCTTCAGACCTAGAACATGGAGTTCACCTGCACAATTTTCGAGTGAGGGCAGGGGCCAGTCCTTTCGTAAACAGGCCCAATGACCTACTTTTTCAGCTGCCAGATCCTTCTTGCCTGGCAGCACCTTTGGGAGGACGGTTGGCACTCTTCAAGGAAAATTGGATTTTAATTACCCAGGACAAATGGGTATTGGATATCATACACCAAGGTTACAAGTTTTATTTCCATACCTTGCCGCCTTTCAAAGGCATGCCAGACGTTCCTCCTCAGCAAAGACTAGAGGCTCACAAACAGATTTCTCTACTACTTCAAATAGGAGCTATACAACCGGTCCCTCTGCCAGAAGTGGGCCTAGGATTTTATTCTCGCCTGTTTCTAGTACCAAAGAAAGGGAACACGTGGAGACCAATTTTGGATTTATCTATCCTCAACACATATCTGGACATTCCCAAGTTCAAGATGTTGACGTTACAACAGCTTTTACCTCTGCTGGGCAAAGATCACTGGATGGTGACTCTGGATCTCAAGGAGGCTTACCTTCATGTTCCTATCAGGCCCAGTTGCAGGAAGTATCTGCGTTTTCGGGCTGGGACTTTTCATTATCAGTTCTCTGCATTGCCCTTTGGCTTATCTACTGCGCCCAGAGTGTTCACGAAGGTTCTGGCTCCAGTGGTAGCTTTCTTCAGGCTAAGAGGAATACAAATCTATCCTTATTTGGACGATTGCCTGATTCTGGCTCAAGGAAAGGACGAACTTCTTCATCATTTACAGTATGTGATGGCAGTGTTATGATGCCTAGGGTATTCTGTGAACGAAATAAAAGTCCAGTCTAGTACCCTCTCAGGACATGTGCTTTCTGGGTGTGAGACTGAATACAGCATCCCAGATGGCCTTTTTGACCCCGGACAAACAAAAGAATCTTTCTCTTTATTTCCATCAATTGTCTCGTCAGTCCAGGCTGACTGCAAGGACAGTCCTTCAAGCCTTGGGGTTCATGGCATCTTGTATTCTGGTACTTCCCAATGCCAAACTGCATATGAGGAAGCTACAATGGTATCTCAAAATGTATGGACTAACACTGCCAAGATATGGACACTGTCATTCAGATAATACCTTGCATTCAAAAGGAATTTTTGTGGTGGGCTCAGGAATGTCACCTAAACAAGGGACTCTCTGTGACCCGACCAGAGGCGAGTCAGATTCTAACGACAGATGCCTCAGACAAAGCTTGGGGAGCTCATCTAAATGGAAAATGGGTACAAGACACGTGGCCTGCCAGATTTCAACATTTACATATCAACTTGAAGGAGATGTTAGCAGTCCAATTTGCATTGATAGCTTTCAAGGATTTACTTCTTCCAGGGCAGGTGTTGATTCAAACAGACAACACAACTGTCATGTGGTACATCAACAAGCAAGAGGGGACACATTCATACCCTCTATGCAGACGAGCAATGATTTTGTGGTTGACTGCTCTCAGTTTACAGCTAAATCTTCAGGCAAGGTTTCTGCCAGGAACACAGAACTCCGTAGCAGATGTGTTGAGCAGACAAATTATGGATCCCCACGAGTGGAAATTGGATCCTCATGTATTTCAAAAATTGACAGTGTTATGGGGAACTCCAGACATAGATCTGTTCGCTTCTCCACTAAATTACCAGTTGCCAAAGTTTTGCACAAAAAGGTTTCATCCCACAGCTTGGAAAGTGGATGCTCTATCATTCAATTGGAGCAATCTTCACGTGTATGCCTTTCCACCACTGCCTCTCCTCCCAAAGGTACTCCTGAAGGTCAGACAGGACAAGCCAACTATGATTTTAATAGCTCCGGATTGGCCTCGACAGCACTGGTACCCATTACTGAGAAGTCTGTGCAGGGAGCCTCCATGGCCTTTGCCTTCGATTCCACACCTGCTGTCTCAGGAGAACAGTCATTTACTCAATGTCAAACTTCACTCTCTGCATCTAACAGCCTGGCATATTCTGTTTTAAACCCTGGAGGGTCTCAGCTTCCACAACAAGTTTTGAATGTTATTTTAGAGGCCAGAAGGCCTAGTACAAGTAAAGTTTACGCAGATAAATGGAGGAGATTTTTAATTTGGAGTACAGCAAAGGACTTTGATGTTTCTAAACCTAATTTAAGTGTTGCTCTTCAATACCTTACTGAGTTATTGGACAAAGGTTTGTCCTTCTCCTCTATAAAGGTTCATGCTGCAGCAATTTCTGCTCACTATGACTGTGACCCACCATTGTTTTCTCATCCTTTGTTTAAGCAATTCCTTAGAGGGGCAAAGAATATAAGACCCCCACGTAGAGCTCCTACTCCTGCTTGGGATCTCAATTTTGTGTTGGCGAAACTCACTCTACAACCTTTTGAGCCTGCAGCTACTGCCGAGTTGAAATATTTATCATGGAAGACTGCTTTTTTGTTGGCCATTACCTCTGCGAGAAGGGTTTCTGAATTACAGGCCCTTATGGCGGTTGAGCCTTTCTTAATTTTCCACAAGGATAGGGTGTCTTTGCATACTAACCCTTCCTTTATGCCTAAAGTGGTTTCTAGTGTGGCTTTAAACCAAACTATTCATTTGCCTACTTTTTATGCAAATCCCCAAAATAAAGGGGAGAAGATTTTGCACACTTTGGATATACACAGACAGTTGCGATATTATTTGAGCAGAACTAAAGGGTTCAGGCAGTCTCAGCAGTTGTTTGTTTCATTTGCTTTGGGTTCTCAGGGTAAACCTGTTTCAAAACAAACTATTTCTAGGTGGATTGGTTTTTGTATTGCTTTCTGTTATTCCCATCATGGTAAGGAGATTCCAGCTGGGATTAGGCCTCATTCTACTAGGGCTACTGCCACTTCTACAGCTTTTTTAAGGGGGGTGGCTACTAAAGATATTTTGGAGGCAGCTACTTGGAGTTCAGTGCATACTTTCTCTAAGCATTACCACCTTCCACTTTACTCTAAATCTAGGGCTGGATTTGCCACTGCAATTTTACAGGGCATTTTGGCAGCTCCTAATGCTTTATAGTTTTGCCATCCTCCCTTACCTCTGCTTTGGGATTCTACCCATATGTAAGGACTGCAGCAATGTGAGATGAAGAACATAGTACAGTTTTGTACCTACCATAAATGTAGATGTTCGAAGATCCACATTGCTGCAGTCTAATTTACCCTCCCTCCTTCCCCTCTGTAGTTAGAGGTGGTTGTGTGGTTTGGGTTGTGAATATTGTAAATATGGTTAGTGCAGGGGTGGTTGGTTGTTCTTGGCTGTTTTTTGGCTTTGGTCTTTCTTTTTAGGGCCTTCTGACATCTGGGGCAAGAAAAGACTGAGGATATGACGTCGGTCATGCGCTTTTGTACCCTGACGTCCTGATGTCAGTTTTAAGCGCCTGGACCGACGTCAGCCTAATACTTTGGTATTCGGGCCGACCGAGGACAGCGGACTACCCATATGTAAGGACTGCAGCAATGTGGATCTTCGAACATCTACATTTATGGTAGGTACAAAACTGTACTTTTTAAACGGGGACTATTCCATTCCCTTTATTTGCCTGCTTCCACCACAGAAGAAAATTCCCTATGTTCCACCCTTGCAAAAAAAGAGCGGCTATAAAATAAAAGAGCTGCAAGGCAAATGAGTCAACATGGAGGCCCCACTAGACTAACAAGGATTCAAAACTTGCTCAAGATTTTTAGTGCTAAAAAAGAACCGGGATCTCAGGCTAATTTTGGACCTCAGCTACTTCAGTGTGTCAAATCACATGGTTCCTGATGGTCACAGTAAAGCCTAGCCTTCCCAGGTTGAGGAAGAACAGATTATATGATGTTCTTCGTGTTTCACTGTTGCAGTCATCACACTTGGGTTATCTGCCTGCAGGTTGCCCTCAGTCGGCCCGAATACCAGTGTCTTGGGATTTTTGCGTCGGATGCTGTCTCCTCATCCACAACGTCAGGGGTATAAAACATGCAGCCGATGCCATTACATCAGCGTTTCTTGCCATGTGGGAGCCCGAAGCAGAAGCAGTTCGCAAGTGCCTGTCGGGAACTACCTGAAATTTTCGTTTTTCATGTTTCAAACCTGAAGTCTTCTAAAGCTAAGTACCCCTTGGGGATCCTTTTTTCTTGCTCTAACCGATGTCAGAAAAAGTTAATTGTCTTGCCTGTGGAAAGCAAATACCTCAGAGATTTTCATTCTTACTACGTCACCTGTTTAGGCCCAGACCACGACGTCCCTCGCTGTCGGTTTTGGCCTTGTTCAACACCTGAACTATTCGTCGTCAGGCTATTTTTGTCTCTAATTTCTTTCACTCTTGTTCTCAGTATTCCGAAATGGCTTCTGTAAGCCATCCGACTACCGATCTTCCGAAAAAAAGCAGAGAGAAAAACAGAGACCGCATAGGTCCAAAACTGCCGCTGACGCTTCCGTTAAGCTAGTCGCCAGTCCGCCAGTACTCAGTGAGGTGCTTTCGCAGCCCCCGTTACCCGCTTCTACAGATTCACAGGCCACTACTGAGACCCATTCGGAGTCCGGTGTGCCGGGAGTTGCTTCTTCGACTATGGAACCTGCAGATGTCTCTACCTTGGATGGGTATGGAGCCGCTGTGCAGGCACCGGCTTCTGAGGGTGTCTTCAGACCTTCCGATGTTCGTATCAAACCGACTACTTCGTTAATGACTAAATCTACTGAATTTCTCAGGCCCAGAGTTCGCACTATGCCTAGGAAACCGACGACCAAAGCACATCTTCAAGCTCCCATGCCTCAGAAACAAATGTTTAGAATGGCTGAAGACCTTATTACTTTAAGTAGGGGAAGCCAGCCTCCCCCCTCTAAAAGACAAATAATTGATTTTCCTTCTGATTCTTCAGACCATGAGTCTGATGACTCTGACCCCTGTGATTACAAGGACATACCCTTATCTACCTTTGAGAACTCAAATGCAGAGGATTCAATTCCCTCAGCCTCACCCCAGGGGACTTTTTTTCGGTGAAACCTAGCATATACCCTAAGAGAACATTTCTACTGATAATGCCAGGACTACACACTGTCCAAAAAGAGACTCAGGGAAGTTTTAGACTTGCCTCAGCATAGGCCTCTAGCTATTCTCCCTGTCCTGGATATTGTAGATGATGTCTTCATGGAATCCAGCCTTACCCCTGATAGTTTGCCACCTGCTCCTAGAAAGCCTGACAGATACTACAGAGTACCTGACTCTCACCAGTTTCTCTTTAAAAATCCCACTGCTGATCCAGAGACCATTTCCCAGGGACCTAAAGGTATTAAGGCTTCTACAGCCAAAAATCCTACCCCTTCGGTCAGGGATTCTAGGGCTCTAGACAGATGGCGTAAGAAGGTTTATACCTCTGCATCTCTTGCCATCAGGGCTTTAAATTGCTAGTTTCAAATGTTGAAGTGCCAGCAGCATATTATTGATCTATTTAAAGAGAAAATGTTGTTGATTCCTGATCGTGCAGAAAATAAGGACTTACAAGAATTAATGCATTCTGCAAACCAAGTTGGTAAACATACTTTGCAGTGTGGTTTTGATGCCTTAGAAGCATCTTGCAGGGCTGCTGTCACTGGGTCTGTTCTGAGAAGGCATGCTTGGCTGAAGGAACAAATCTTGCCAGACCATGTCAAGGCAAAGTTACTTGATGCTCCATTGAACTAAGAATGCTTGTTTGCTCTAAAGCAGATGTTGTTAAAAAGATGGAGGAAAAAGCTAAATCCATGCAAACTGTTAAAGTTTTCTTACAGATACAGCCACCTAGATTTAGTAGGCATTGGCTTTCAAAAAACTGGTCCTTTCCAGTCCCTTCCAGACAACCTCAGCCCAAACCCAGGGGCAACAGACCACAAAGACTATAGTGTCAGGGTATGCACATATCTAAACAATGGAGTGCTCTCTCCTCAAAAACTGGGAGTGGTAAACCACCCCCCTCCAGTGGAAAAAGTTCACAATGACTTGTCCTTAATCCTTTCCAGCCATGCCCAGGTACTTGCACCCATAGGAGGAAAACTTGCCCTGCATGCAAAAAACTGGGAGTATGTTACCCATGACCGATGGGTCTTAAACATATCCCAGGGATACAGATTCTATTTCCACTCTCCACCAACCCCAAGCGGATTGCCAGACCTTCCTCCAAACCAGTGGACAGATGCCCAAAACCAAGTACTTTATCTTCTCAGTATCAGGGCTATTCAACTTGTGCCAACAGAGCAAAGGGGGACAGGGTTTTTACTCCAGGCTGCACCTGGTGCCCAGAAAAGAGAACTCTCGGTGCCCTATTCGGGATCTCTCATCCCTAAACACCTTCCTGGTGGTACCAAATTCAAAATGCTTGCACTCCAGCAGCTCCGTTTTATGCTAGCCAAGGACTCCTAGCTAGTCACCCTAGAGTTAAAAGAAGCTTATCTGCACATCCCCATAAGGGAATCTTGCAGGAAATATCTACGTTTCAGGGCAGGCTGTATGCACTATAGGCTTTCTGCACTTCCCTTTGGCTTATCTACTGTGCCTAGGGTATTCACAAAGTGCCTTACTCCAGCCATTGCTTACTGCAGGCAGAAAAATATTCAAATTTACCCATACTTGGACGATTGCTTGATTCAGGCGGACAGTCAGGAATTGCTACTTTAGCACCTGACATTTGTAAAGAGACTCCTAACATGTTCTTTGTGTTTCACTGTTGCAGCCATTACATTTGGGTTATCCTGCTGGCGGGTTGCCCTCAGCCGGCCTGAATTCCAAAGTCTTGGGTCCCGTCTCGGTTGCTGTCGCTTCTTCCCTGACGTCAGGGGTATAAAAGATGCAGCCGATGCCATTTTCTTCAGTCTTTCTTGCCGCGCGGTGCCCGAAGCAGAAGCAGTTCGCAAGTGCCGGTCAGCCGACTCCTGAGATTTTCGTGTTAGAGTTTCAGATCCGAAGTCTTCATTAAAAGCTAAGTACCCCGTTGGGGAAACTTTTTTCTTGCTCCAGACCGATGTCAGAAAAAGTTAATTGTATTTCTTGTGTGAAGCAAATACCTCATAAGGACTTTCATTCTTACTGTTTTCCTTGCCTAGGCCCTGACCACGACGTTTCTAGTTGTCGGTTTTGTGATAGATTTAACCAACGCACTATTAAGCGTCGGTACGTTTTTGCATTAAGCTATTTTGGGCGAAGATTTAATTATACAATGTCGTCGGATAGCCATCCGACTACCGAAGTTCACAAAAAACGCAAAGAAAAAGACAGGCAACTGAGGTACAAAACCGATGACGAAGCTTCTAACCAAGTCGCCGGTTCTCAGTGAGGCGCTTTCGCAGCCCCTGATGCCCGCTATTTGAGTCGCAGGCCGCTACCTGCTCCCACGTGGAGTCTGCTAAGCCGCTGGAAACCCAAGGTATTGGAGCCTCTGAGATTATTCCCTCAGATGGGTCCGGAGCCGCTGAGCAGGCATCTGCTTCTGAGGGTGTATTCAGACCTAAACAATTATATATTAAACAGACTTCAAAGGCAAAGACTAAAACACCTTTAAAGGCAAAGAAACAAGTTCACCAGCCACATGGACAGGCCTCCATGCCCAGAAAACAGATGCTCAAAATGGCCTAAGACTTAATTACCTTGATCAGGGGTTCCCATCCCCCTCCTGGTAAGAGGCCTAGGCAAGAGATAGACTATGAATCTTCAGATCAGGTTTCCATTTCTTCTGATTCCTCTTCTGATCAGGAATATTCTCTTCCCCCTATGAGGATTCTGATGCTGAAGAATCAATTCCTTCAGCTTCTCCTCCTGAGGACTTCTCTTTTGGGGAAACCTTGCATACCATGAAGGGAGCACTTCCACTGGGAGAGCCAAGATTTTTCAGAATCTAAGAAGAGGCTCAGAGACTACCTCAAAACAGGCCTCTAGCTATCCCATCTGTGTTAGACATTGTAGATGTGTTCTCAGTCTAGTCTGCCCCTGACTCTTTACCTCCACCTCCTGTTAAGCCGGACAGATACTACAGGGTCCCTGACTCTCATAAATTCCTTTTCAAAAACCCTACTGCAGAACCAGAAACTATTTCTCAGGGTCCCAAAGGGGTCAAGGCTTCCACTGCAAAAAACCATACCCCCTCTGACAGGGATTCTAGGGCACTGGATAGATGGGAAAAAAAGATTTGCACATCTGCTACCTTAGTTGTAAGGGCCTTAAATTGCCAGTTTCATATGCTCAAATATCAGCAATATATCATGACACTGCTTAAACAGAAAATGATGGTAAATTCTGAATGTGCAGAAAACAAAGAAATGCAGGATTTATTGCATGCAGCTGAACAAGTTGGAAAGCATACTTTGCAATGTGGTTTTGATTACCAGGAGGCCTCTTGCAGGGCCGCTGTTACGGGTTCTGTCATTAGGAGGCATGCTTGGTTAAAGGAACAAAATCTGCCTGATCATGTTGAAGCAAAATTATTAGATGCTCCATTACAACATGATACTTTGTTTGGTGTTAAGGCAGAAGAGGTGTTAAAGAAAATGGAGGACAAAGCTAAATCTATGCAAATGGTCAAGGATTTCTTACAGGTACAGCCACCTAGATTTAGCAGACAATGGCCTACAAAGAATTGGTCCTTTCCAGTGTCAGACAGACCTCAAAGGGGCTGATCCAGACACCCTAGAGGCAGATCACAGCCGCAAGGTTCCTACAGGTCTAAGCAATGGGGTGCTTCTACCTCCAAAGGTGGAGAAGACAAATCACAACCATACAGGAAACAGTTCCAATGACTTTCCCCTGCCTGCACCAAGCACTTATCTTCTGGCAGCACCCTTGGGGGAAAACTAGCCCTTTTTTCTCAAAATTGACACATTATAACCCAGGACAAATGGGTTCTAGACATAGTGTCACAAATCTACAAGTTTCACTTCCGTACCCTGCCAAGGGCAAACGGTTGGCCAGACCTGCCAAAACATCAATGGGCAGAGGCACAAACACAAGTCGCAGCTCTCATGAACATGTGGGCTATTCAACAAGTACCACAGCAAGAGCAGGGACAAGGATTTTACTCGAGACTGTTCTTGGTACCCAGAAAGGACAAAGCATAGAGGCCAATACTGGACCTATCTATTCTAAACACTTTCCTGGATATACCAAAAGTCAAGATGTTGACATTGCAGCAGCTTCTGCCCTTGCTGGGCAGCAAGGCTTGGCTCGTGACTTTAGACCTAAAAGAGGCATACCTGCATGTCCCAATCAGACAGTCATACAGAAGATACCTCAGATTCAAGGCTGGCTCAAAGCATTACCAATTCTCTGCACTGCCCTTTGGCTTATCTACTGCGCCCAGGGTCTTCACAAAGTACCTGGCACCAGTACGTGGACGACTGCCTCATACAAGCAGAGAGCAAGGACGTTCTACTACAGCATCTGACGTTTGTGAAAAGACTTTTAACATGCCTAGGGTACACAGTCAACAAAAAGAAATCAAAACTAGTACCCTTTCAAGAGATAATATTCCTGGGTGCAAGCTTAAATAAAACTGCCCAGATGGCTTATCTCACTCCAGACAAACAAAGGCAACTGACTACATACTTCAAGGAAATGGCAACAAAGGCCCAGTTATCTGCAAGAAAAATTCTGCAGGCTTTGGGCTTCATGGCATCCTGCATCTTACTAATTCCATATGCAAGACTGCATATGAGGAAAATTCAGTGGTATCTAAAAAGAGTCTGGACACAACATTGCCACAGCCTGGAAATGATGATTACTCTCATTCCTTGCCTGCAACATGAGTTTCGATGGTGAGCAAAGGCTTGTCACCAAAACAAGGGACAGCCATTCTCACTACCCCCAGCCAGGCAGAGCCTAACGACGGATGCATCAGATTATGCCTGGGGGGCACACATGGCAGGAAGAGGCATTCAGGGCACCTGGTCCACAAACCAAAAGCATCTACATATCAATCAAAAAGAGATGCTAGCTGTTCAAAATGCCCTGACAGCCTTCAAGGACCTACTTCATCCGAGACAACTACTGATAAAGACAGACAACACCACGGTCATGTGGTACATAAGCAGGGGGGCACTCATTCTTACCCCCTTTGCAGACTAGCCATGGCTTTATGGGACACAGCATTGACTTACCAAGTTCATCTGCAGGCACAGTTCCTGCCAGGAAAGGAAAATACTCTGGCAGACTATATAAGCCGAAACCTCATGGATCCCGAGTGACACCTGGATTCACAAGTCTTCAGCATGATAACAAAGAAATGGGGACGCCCGGACATAGATCTATTTGCCTCCCCTCACAACAATCAACTAAAAAGATTCTGCACAAGGACTTATCACAGACAAGCTTGGAAAGTGGACGCCTTATCTTTCAACTGGACAAACCTATCACTATATGCCTTTCCTCCACTGCCTCTGCTCCCCAAGGTACTCCTAAAGGTCAGACAGGAGAAACCAAAAATGATTCTGTTTGCCCCAGACTGGCCACGCCAGCTTACGGAACTTGTCCCAATGCCCAGCCTGGACCTTACCTCAAATACCTCATCTACTGTCCCAGCAAAACAATCAGATTCTGCACAGCCAACTCAGGACCCTAAACCTGGCAGCATGGTGGATAATGTAGCCATACAAACCACACATCTCAGCAAAGCTGTGATGGATGTCATTTTAGAAGCCAGAAGGCCTAGTACTAGAAAATCTTATGCTGGGAAATGGAAGAGATTTTTTGCTTGGAACCAAGCTCAAGGAACTGATACAGCTGTCCCAAATATTCCTCAGATTTTGCAATATTTAACTGAGATGCTGGACAAAGGCCTTTCTTTTCATCAATTAAAATCCATGCCTCTGCCGTTTCGGCTCATTACAATACAGAGCCACCACTCTTTTCTCATCCTTTATTAAGGCAGTATCTCAGAGGAGCCAAAAACTTAAGGCCTCCAAGGAGAACGCCAGTACCTGCATGGGACCTCAATTATGTCTTGGAAAAACCCACCTTACCTCCTTTTGAACCAGCTGCTACTGCAGAAATAAAGTTCTTATCTTGGAAAACAGCTCTGCTCCTAAGACGAGTTTCAGAGCTACAGGCTCACGTGGCTGTGGAACCCTTTATCATTTTTTGTCCAGACAGGGTCTCTCTGAGAACAAACCCTACATTTATGCCTAAGGTGGTATCCAGTGTAGCCCTTAACAAAACTATTAATTTGCCAACTTTTTATCCAAATCCACAGAACAAGGGGGAGAAAATTCTGCATTCTTTGGATGTACACAGACAACTTAGATTCTACTTGGACAAAACTAAAGTTTTCAGAAAGACCGATCAGTTGCCGCAGCATCACAAGGAAAGGCTATCTCCAAGCAGACTATTTCAAAGTGGATAGATCACTGCATTCGTTTCTGCTACTCACAGTATGGTATACCAGTGCCTAAGGGCATTAGGCCACATTCAACAAGAGCTGCAGCCACTCCTGCAGCCTTTCGCAGGGGAGTAGCAACCAAAGACATTTTAGAGGCTGCTACTTGGAGTTCAGTGAATACCTTTACAAAACATTACAGTCTGCCTCTTTACTCTAAATCCAGGGCAGGGTTTGCCACTGCAGTTCTGCAGGGCCTCATAGCCGCTCCTAATGCTGTTTAGCTCCAGCCCCCCAACTATAGCTTTGGGACTCAACCCAAATGTAATGACTGCAACAGTGAAACACGAAGAACGTAGTACAGTTGTGTACACTTACTATAAATGTAAATGTTCGAGTGTATTCACTGTTGCAGTCCAGGTTACCCACCCGCCATCCCCCTTAATTTTGCTGGAACTTATCTTTACTTCTCTAATCTATACAACCTAGGTGGTGTATTTGCTTATAGATGAGGGTAAAGCTTATTTTGGTGCATGTATGTTTTATTTTCATATTTTTAGCCTACCCTTTTGGGGGCACCTGACATCTGGGGCAAGAAAAACTGAAGAAAATGGCGTCTGCTGCATCTTTTATACCCTTGACGACCTGACGTCAGGGAAGTGGCGACAGCAACCGACGCAGGACCCAAGACTTTGGAATTCAGGCCGGTTGAGGGCAACCTGCCAGCAGGATAACCCAAATGTAATGACTGCAACAGTGAATACACTCTAACATCTACATTTATGGTAAGTGTACACAACTGTACTTTCTCTGGGGTATACCATCATTGAAAAGAAATCGCATCTGGTACCCAGCCAAACGATTGTATTCCTGGGTGCAAGCTTGAACACAACTTCCCAGATGGCATTCCTCACTTCAGAAAAGCAGGTTTATTGAACAACTTATTTCAAACTACTGGCCACCAAAACCCATCTATCCTCCAGAAAAATACTGAAAGGCCTAGGGTTCATGGCCTCATATAATCTACTGATTCCATATGCAAGACTGCATATGAGGAAATTCAATCGTACTTGAAAAGTCTCTGGTGTCAAGATTCCCAGGACCTGGAAACAGTGATTCCTATCATTCCTTGCCTAAGGATAGAATTCCTTTGGTGGGCAGAGGCTTGCAACCACAACAAGGGACTCCCTTTCTCACAAGCCCTCGTCGTCCAAACTCTGACAACAGACGCATCAGACTATGCATGGGGGGGGCTCACATGGCAAGCAAATGCACTCAAGACAAATGGAGCCCAGTACAAATTCACCTGCATATCAATCATAAAGAAATGTTAGCTGTACAGAATGCACCGACAGCCTTCAAGTACCTTATCCTGCCAGGACATCTCCTGATAAAGACAGACAACACCACAGTTATGTGGTACATAAACAAGCAGGGGGGAACTCGCACCTTCCCACTCTGCAGGTTAGCCATGGCTCTGTGGAACACAGCCTTAAGCAACCAAGTGCACCTGCAACTTCAATTCCTGCCAGGCAAACAAAATTCACTGGCAGACGACTTGAGCAGAAATCTAATGGACCCACACGAGTGAAAACTGGAACCAAACTCATTCAAACTTGTAATACACAGGTGGGGGATACCAGAGATGGACCTCTTTGCGTCCCCCCAAAACCATCAACTGAACAAATTTTGCACCAGAATTCGCCACAGCCAAGCTTGGAAAGTAGATGCCCTATCCTTCACATGGGAAAGCCTCCTAATCTATGCCTTTCCCCCTCCTTCCAAAAGTACTCCTCAAGATCTAACAGGACAGGCCAAGGACAGTCCTTATTGCACCAGACTGGCCACACCAGCACCGGCACCCACTCCTACGCAGTCTGACCGCAGTGCCACCCTGGCACCTACATCAGACCCCCTCTCTGCTGTCCCAGCAGGAAGGACAGATTTTGTATCCTCAGCTGCAAACCCTGAACCTGGCAGCCTGGCTTATTCCCTGAATACATCACCAGCATCCCTCAGCAAACAGGTGCTGGATGTTATCCCTGTGGCCTGGAGGCCCAGTACTAGGAAATCCTATTCAGAAAAGTGGAATAGATACTGTTCTTGGAGCCAGTCTTAAGGGAAGGACACAGCCGTGCCCTCCTTGCCTCAAATCCTAGATTACCTAGCAGCGCTGCTCCACAAAGGCTTATCCTTTTCATCAGTTAAGATTCATGCCTCTGCCGTCTCAGCTCATTACAGTACTGAGCTACCACTTTTCTCTCACTCTCTGATCAAACAGCTCCTGAAAGGAGCTAAAAATTTAAGACCCCCAAGGAGAGCTCCTACTTCTGCCTGGGACCTTCTCTTTGTACTAGAGAAGCTCGCTCTTCTCCATTTTGAGCCTGCTGCTACAGCATTGTTAAAATTCCTCTCTTGGAAAACAGCATCACTTCAGCGAGAAGAGTGTCTTAAGTTACAGGCCCTTATGGCTGTGGAACCCTTCATTATCTTCCATGCAGACTGGGTTTCCCTAAGGACTGACCTGTCTTTTATGCCCAAGGTTGTATCCAGTGTGGCTTCAAACCAATCCATCCATTTGCCAACCTTTTTTCCTAATCCTCAGAATAAAGGGGAAAGGATCCTGCACTCCTTGGACGTGCACAGACCGCTCAGGTTCTACCTTGACGGGTCTAAATCTTTCAGAAAATCTGACCAGCTGCTAGTCAGCTTTGCTACAGGGGCAGAGGGCAAGGACATTTCGAAACAAATAATTTCTAAATGGATAGCACACTGCATTCATTTCTGCTACAAACACCATGGAAAACCTACCCCACAGGTGATCAGGCCTCATTCCACTTGGGCTACCTCAACCTCTACAGCTTTTCTCAGGGGAGTCCCTACCAGGGACATCCTGGATGTTGCAACCTGGAGTTCTGTACACACCTTCACCAAGCATTACCTCTTGCCTATCGTTTCTAAATCCAGAGCTGGATTTGCCACAACAGTCTTACAAGCCCTGCTAGCCAGCCCTACTACTTCTTGACTGCCTCCGCTTTGGGAATCAACCCAAGTGTGATGACTGCAACAGTGAAACACGAAGAACATAGTACAGTTGTGTACACTTACCATAAAAGTAGATGTTCAAGTCTATTCACTGTTGCAGTCCTGGTTACCCTCCCTCCAGCCCCCTGTCTTTATTTACTTTCTACCTGTCCTCACTGAGTACCGGTGAACTGGGGACTGGCTTAGGAGAAGCGTCGTTGGTAGCTTTGGACTTCGGTGGTCTGTCTCTATCTTTGCAGGTTTTTTTTGGAATGTCAGTAGTTAGATGGCTTACTGAAGACATATCGGGCAGCAAAATATTTAGAAGTGTAAATATACTGACGATGGATAGTTTGTGGTTTAAATAAGGCACAAAACCGACAGCGAGGTATGTCGTGGTCACGGCCTAGGCAAGGAATACAGTACGAATGAAAATCTTTGAGGTTTTTGTTTTCCACAAGTAATGCAATTATTTACTTTTACTGACATCGGTTTAGAGCAAGAAAAAGTTTCCCCAATAGGGTACTTAGCTTTTAGTTGTAGACTTTGGATCTGAAACTCGAAAACGAAAATTTCAGGAGTAGGCCGACTGGCACTTGTGAACTGCTTCGGGCACCACATGGCAAGAAAGACTGATGTAATGGCGTCGGCTGCATGTTTTATACCCCTGACGACCTGACTTCACGGAAGAAGGGACAGCAACCGATGCAGGACCCAAGACTTTGTTAATCAGGCCGACTGAGGGCTACTGCAAGCAGATAACCCAAATGTGATGACTGCTACAGTGAAACACGAAGAACATCCTTCTTCACCATCTACCCACTCTGACCCAGTAGTATGCATTTTGGAGGTGTATTGAGAAAGTGCAGTTGTGTACACTTACCGTAAATGTAGATGTTCAAGTGTAGTCACTGTTGCAGTCATCACACTTGGGTTATCTGCCTACAGGTAGCCCTCAGTCTGCCTGAATACCAGAGTCTTGGATTCCTGCGTCGGATGCGGTCACCTCATCTCTGACGTCAGGGGTATAAAACATGCAGCCAACGCCATTACATCAGTCTTTCTTGCCGTGTGGTGCCCGAAGCAGTTTGCAAGTGCCAGTCAGCCACCTCCTGAAATTTTCGTTTTCGAGTTTCAAAACCAAAGTCTTTAAAAAAAGATAAGTACCCTGTTGGGGATCTTTTTTCTTGCTCCAGCCGATGTCAATAAAAGTTAACAATCGTCTTACCTATGGAAAGCAAATACCTCGTAAAGATTTTCATTCTTACTGCGTTCCCTGCTTAGGCCCAGACCACAACGTCCCTCGCTGGTTCAACCCCCGAACTATTCGTCATCGGGCTATCTTTCAGCAAATTATTTTGGTACTCTATCAGTACTCCGAAATGGCTTCGTTAAACCATCTGACTACCGATCTTCCGAAAAAATGTAAAGATAAAGACAGAGACAGACCGCATAGGTCCAAAGCTGCCGAAGACGCTTCTGTTAAGCTAGTCGCCAGTCCACCGGTACTCAGTGAGGCGCTTTTGCAGCCCCTGATACCAGTTACTTCAGATTCTCAGGCCTCTAAGACCCATTTGGAGTCCGGTATGCTGCAAGATGCTACTTCGACTATGGAACCTGCGGATGTCTCTACCTTGGATGGGTCCGTAGCTGCTGTGCAGGCACCTGCTTCTGAGGGTGTATTCAGGCCTATAGACTTGCATTTTTAACTGACTCAGTCTTTTTCAACCAGGCCTAAAACTCATACCACGCCTAGAAAACTGACATCCAAAATGCATGCTCAGGCCCATATGCCTAAAAAACAAATGCTTAGAATGGCTGAAGACCTTATTATCTTAATTAGAGGAAGTCAGCCTACCCCCTCTAAGAGACCTAGAACTGATTTTCCTCCTGATTCTTCTGATCAGGAATCTGATAATTTTGTTCCTTCTGATTACCAGGATTTGCCCTTATCTACCTGTGAGGATTCTGATGCAGAGGATTCCATTCCCTCTGCTTCCCCTCCATAAGATTTTTCTTTTGGTGAAACCTTGCACACTGTTAGGGAGCATTTCCGCTGGGAAAGCCAGGATTACTCTGACTCCAAAAAGAGGATTAGGGAATTCTTAACTCCTTTCTCAATAAAGGCCTTTAGCTATTCCCCCTGTTCTGGACATTGTAGATGATGCTTTCTTGGAATCTAGCCTTTCCCCAGACACTTTACCTCCAGCTTCCAGAAAACCTGACCGGTGTTAGAGTACCTGACTCTCACAAGTTCCTCTTCAAGAATCCTACTGCGGATCCAAAGACCATTTCCCAAGGACCAAAGGCATTAGGACTACTGCTGCCAAAAATCTTACCCCTTCTGATAGAGGTTCTAGAGCCTTAGACAGGTGGCGTAAGAAGGTATGCACTTCTGCTACTTAGGCCATTAGGGCTTTAGATTGCCGGTTTCATGTGTTGAAGTACCAGCAGCATATTATGGGATTACTTAAACAGAAAATGATGTTGATTCCTGACTCTGCTGAACACAAAGAATTACAGGATTTAATGCATTCAGCAGAACAAGTTGGTAAGCATGATTTGCAGTGTGGTTTTGACTCTTCAGAAGCATCTTGCAGGGCTGCTGTCTGTACTTGCAAGGCATGCTTGGCTTAAGGAGCAAAACTTCCCAGATCATGTTAAAGCTAAATTACTGGATGCTTCCTTAAACCAAGGCCGCCTGTTTGACAACAAAGCAGAAGTAGCCCTCAAAAGTTTGGAGGAAAAAGCTAAATCTATGCAAATTGTTAAAGATTTCCTGCAAGTATAGCCTCCCAGATTTAGTAGACATTGGCCTTCAAAGAATTGGTCCTTTCCAGTCTCTTCCAGGCCCTCTCTGTCCAAACCCAGGAGTAGCAGATCACCTAGGTAACAGTCTCAGACTGCGCACAGGTCTAAGCAGTGGGGGGGGGCTCCCACTTCCAAAGCAGGGAGCAGTAAACCACCCCCTACGGAAAAATGCACAATGACTTAACCTTAACTCTCCCAAGTCCTGCTCAACTGCCTGCTCCCTTAGGAGGAAAGTGTGCCCTGCATGCAAAAAACTGGGAATTCATTACCCAGGACAAATGGGTTTTGAATATAGTTTCCCAAGGATACAGATTCCACTTCCACTCCCTACCAGCCTCAAACGGTTGGCCAGACCTATCCCCAAATCAGTGGGCGGAGGCCCAACAGCAGGTTCTCTCTCTTCTAAGTATCAGGGCTATTCAACCTGTCCCAGCAGAACAAAGTGGGTAAGGTTTTTATTCAAGACTTTTCCTGGTACCCAGAAAAGGAAGCTCCTGGCGTCCTATCCTGGACCTCTCTATTGTAAACGCCTTTCTGGTAATCCCAAAATTCAAAATGCTAACAATTCAGCAGCTTCTTCCTATGCTAGGCAGTGATGCCTGGTTGGAAACCTTGGACAGAAGGGAATCTTGCAGGAAATGCCTACACTTCAGGGCAGGCTCCATGCACTATCAGATGTTCTTCGTGTTTCACTGTTGCAGTCATTACATTTGGGTAATCTGCTGGCAGGTTGCCCTCAGTCGGCCTGATTAACAAAGTCTTGGGTCCTGCGTCTGTTGCTGTCCCTTCTTCCATGACATCAGGGATATAAAACATGCAGCCAATGGCATTACATCAGTCTTTCTTGCCGCGCGGTGCCCGAAGCAGTTCACAAATGCCTGACGGCCGACTCCTGAAATTTTCATTTTCGAGTTCCAGAACCGAAGTCTTCAACTAAAAGCTAAGTACCCCGTTGGGGAAACTTTTTCTTCCTCCTTACCGATGTCAGTAAAAGTTAATAATTGCATTACTTGTGGGAAGCAAATACCTCATAAGGATTTTCATTCATACTGTATTCCTTGCCTAGGCCCTGACCACAATGTGCCTTGCTGTCGGTTTTGTGCTAAATTTAATCAACGCACTTTTAAATGTCTGTATATTTTTGCGTCTAAATATTTTGGCTCAAGATTTATTTATTCAGAAATGTCGTCGGTTAGCAATCCGACTACCGGAATACCTAAAAAACGCAAGAAAAAGACAGAGGTAAACCATCGAGGTCCAAAACAGACTACGTTTCTCCTAAGCCAGTCACCGGTTCGCTGGTACTCAGTGAGGCGCTTTTGCAGCCTCTGATACCCGCTACTTCTGATTCGCAGGCCTCTACTCAGACCCATTCGGAGTCCGGTATGCTGTGAGATGCTTCACTTATGGAACCAGCAGATGTCTCTACCTTAGATGGTCTGAAGCCGCTGTGCAGGCACCGGCTTCTGAGGGTGTTTTCAGGCCTACAGATTTATATATTACACCAATGCCCTCTTCAAAACTAAGGCCAAAAATCTAAATCTATGTCTAAAAAAATGGACCACATGTGCAGGCCTCTATGCCTAAAAAACAAATGATCAAAATGGCTGAAGATTTAGTTACTCTGGTCAGGGATTGCCAACCCCCTCCTTCTAAGAGGTCTAGGCAAGACATTGATTATGAATCTTTCTTCTGACTCTCCTAATGAACAGGATTTGTGTATTCCTACTTATGAGGACTATGATGCAGAGTATTCCATTTCTTATGCCTCTCCCCCTGAGGATTTTTCTTTTGGGGAAACTTTACTTGCCTTAAGGGAACATTTCCACTGGGGAAAGTCAGGATTTCTCTGGATTTAAAAAGAGACTTTGGGATTTTCTTCTACTTCCTCAGCATAGGCCTTTGGTTATACCTCCTGTTCTAGACATTGTTGTTTTTTCAGAATTTAGTATGACTCCTGATTCTCTGCCTCTGACTCGTTGTAAGCCAGACAGATACTACAGGATTCCTGACTCCCACAAATTCCTTTTCAAAAACCCTATTGCTGATCCTGAAACCATTTCAAAGGGCCCCAAGGGCATTAAGGCCTCTACCGCCAAAAATCCTACCCCTTCTGATAGAGATTCCAGGCCGCTGGATAGATGGGGTAAGAAGGTTTACACGTCTGCAACCTTGGCAATCTGGGCTTTAAACTGTCAATTTCATATGCTTAAATATCAACAGCATATCATGGGACTGCTTAAACAGAAAATGAAGTTAATCTCTGACTGTGAAAAATAAAAAAATGCAGAATTTATTGCATTCAGCTAAACAAGTTGGAAAAGTTGATTCCTTGGAGGCCGCTTGCAGGGCTACTGTAACTGGATCTGTGTTAAGAAGGCATGCTTGGCTCAAAGAGCAAACTCTGCCTGACCATTTTAAAGCAAAATTATTAGATGCTCCTTTACAACAGGGCTGTCTCTTTGGTAATAAGGCTGAAGAAGTGTTAAAAAAAGATGCAAGATAAAGCAAAATCTATGCAAACTGTGAAAGATTTCTTACAAGTGCAACCTCCAAGATTTAGTAGGCACTGGCCTACTAAGAACTGGTCCTTTCCAGTCCCCTCGAGAGCTGCTCAAGTCAAATCTAGACATTCTAAAGGCTGCAGGTTTCAGTCGCAAGGAACTTTTAGAACAAAACAATGGGGTGCCTCCACCTCCAAATGTGGAAGCAACAAGGCACTTCTCTATGGTAAACAGTCTCAATGACATGTTCTTCGTGTTTCACTGTTGCAGTCATTACATTTGGGTAATCTGCTGGCAGGTTGCCCTCATACGGCTTGATTAACCAAATCTTGGGTCCTGCGTCGGTTGCTGTCCCTTCTTCCTTGACGTCATGTCGTCAGGGGTATAAAACATGCAGCCGATGCCATTATCATTCAGCCTTTCTTGCCGCGTGGTGCCCGAAGCACAAGCAGTTCACAAGTGCTGGTCGGCCGACTCCTGAAATTTTCGTTTTCGAGTTTCTGAACTGAAGTCTTCAACTTAAAGCCAAGTACCTCGTTGGAGAAACTTTTTCTTGCTCCTTTAACGATGTCAGTAAAAGTTAATAATTGCATTACTTGTGGGAAGCAAATACCTCATAAGGATTTTCATTTGTACTGTATTCCTTGCCTAGGCCCCGACCACAACGTGCCTTACTGTCGGTTTTGTGTTAAATTTAATCAACGCACTATTGAACATTGGTATATTTTTGCATCTAAATATTTCGGCTCAAGATTTAACTATCCAGAAATGTCTTCAGTTAGCAATCCGACTACCGGAATACACAAAAGACTCAAAGAAAAAGACAGACAGACAGTCGAGGTCCAAAACCAACGACGAAGCTTCTCCTAAGCCATTCGCCGGTACTCGGTGAGGCGCTTTCGCAGCCCCTGATACCCGCTACTTTTGATTCGCAGGCCTCTGCTGAGACCCATTCGGAGTCCGGTATGCCGCAAGACACTTAAGTATTGAACCCACAGATGTCTCTACCTTAGATGGGTCTGGAGCCACTGAGCAGGCACAGACTTCTGAGGGTGTTTTCAGGCCTAAAGATTTTTATATTAAACCGACGCCATCTTGAAAACCTAGGCCAAAATCAACTTCTATGTCTAAAAAAACGACGCTTGGGCCACGTGCAGAGGCCCCTATGCCTAAACAACAAATGATCAAAATGGCTGAGGATTTAATTACCTTGATCAGGGGTTCCCATCCCCCTCCTGCTAAGAGGCCTAGGCAAGGCACTGACTATGAATCATCAGATCAGGTTTCTATTTCTTCTGATTCCTCTTCTGATCAGGAATTATCTATTCCACCTTATGAGGACTCTTATGCAGAAGATTCCATCCCTTCTGCTTCTCCTGAGGATTTTTCTTTTGGAGAAGCTTTGCATACCTTAAGGGAACACTTTCACTGGGAAAGTCAGGATTTCTCAGAATCTAAAAAGAGGCTTAGGGATTTCCTTCTTCCTCAGCAAAGGCCTTAGGGCTATACCTCGTGTTCCAGACATTGTTGAGAATATTTTCTCAGAATCCAGCATGGCTGCTGATTTCCTGCCTCCGGCTCCTAGTAAGCCAGACCGATATTACAGGGTTCCTGACTCCCACAAATACCTTTTTCGAAACCCTACTGCTGACCCTGAAACCATTTCTCATGGTCCCAAGGCCATTAAGGCTTCTACTGCTAAAAATCCTACCCCTTCTGATATGGACTCCCAGGGCGCTGGATAAATTGGGTAAGAAGGTTTACACGTCTGCAACCTTGGCAGTCAGGGCTTTAAACTGTCAATTTCATATGCTTAAATATCAGTAGCATGTCATGGGCTTACTTAAACAGAAAATTATGTTGATTTCTGACTGTGTGGAAAATAGAGTTGCAGGATTTATTGCATTCAGCTAAACAAGTTGGAAAGCATACTTTGCAATGTGGTTTTGATTCCTTGGAGGCCTCTTGCAGGGCCGCTATAACTGGATCCTGTGATAAGAAGGCATGCTTGGCTCAAGGAGCAAAATCTGCCTGATCATGTTAAAGCAAAATTGTTGGATGCTCCTTTAAAAGGACAGTCTATTTGAAACAAGGCAGAATAAGTTTTGAAAAAGATGGAAGATGAAGCTAAATCTATACAATCTGTAAAGGATTTCCTACAAGTGCAGCTGCCCAGGTTCAGTAGGCACTGGCCTACTAAGAATTGGTCCTTTCCAGTACCCACCAGAGCTGCTCAGGTCAAACTCAGATACTCCAAAGGCTCCAGGTTTCGGTCACAAAGAACTTACAGAACAAAACAATGGGGTGCCTCCACCTCCAAATCTGGAAGTAACAAGGCACCTTCCTACGGTAAACAGTGTCAGTGACTTTCCCCTGCCATCACCAAGCACTTATCTTTTGGCAGCCCCATTTGGGGGGAAAACTGGGCACTTCATGCACGAAATTGGCATCTAATTACCCAGGACAAGTGGGTTTTAAATATAGTATCCCAGGGATACAGATTTCATTTCCATACGGATGGCCAGATCTGCCTCCAAATCAGTGGGCAGAGGCCCAGAAACAAGTTGTCCCTCATGGATATGGGGGCTATTCAACCAGTACCAGAAAAGGAAAAAGGACAAGGTTTTTATTAAAGACTTTTCCTGGTACCCAGAAAAGACAAATCGTAGCTTCCAATTCTGGACTTATCCATTCTAAATACATTTCTGGACATTCCAAAATTCAAGATGCTGACTCTACAACAGTTACTGCCTATGCTAGGCAAGGATGCCTGGTTGGTAACTCTAGACTTAAGAGGCTTACCTGCATATCCCAGTCAGGGAATCTTGCAGAAGATACATCCGCTTCAAAGCAGGCTATTTGCATTACCAGTTCTCTGCACTGCCCTCTGGCTTATCTACTGCGCCCAGGGTCTTCAGAAAGTGCCTGGCACCAGTAATTGCATTTTGCAGGCAAAGAAATATTCAAATTTATCCATACCTGGACGATTGCCTAATTCAGGCAGAAAACAAGGATATTCTTCTAAAGCATCTGGCGTTTGTAAAAATGGTTCTAACTTGTCTAGGGTACACCATAAACGAAAAGAAATCACAACTGGTTCCCTCTCAAACAATTGCGTTCCTGGGTGTAAGCTTGAATACAGCTGCCCAGATGACTTACCTTATGCCAGAAAAGCAAATTCAATTGATGACTTACTTCAAACAGGTGGCCACAAAAACCCTGCTATCTGCAAGACAAATTTTGCAAGCCTTGGGGTTCATGGCCTCCTGCATTCCTCTAATCACATAAGCAAGTCTGTATATGAGGAAACTTCAGTGGTACTTAAAAAGTTTATGGAGTCAACATGGTCACAGCCTGGAAAAAATGATTCCTATTATACCTTGCCTGCAACTAGAGTTCCTATGGTGAGCAGAGGCCTGCCACCAAAACAAGGGACTGCCATTCACTCCACCCCCTGCCGCCCAAACCCTAACAACAGGTGCATCAGACTATGCTTGGGGGGGCGCATCTGGCAGGGAAGTGCATTCAGGGCAAATGGAGCCCAAATCAAATGCACCAACATATCGATCAAAAAGAGATGCTAGCTGTACAGAATGCTCGGACAGCCTTCAAGGACTACCTTCATCCAGGACAGCTAATGATAGACTGACAACACCACAGTTATGTGGTACATAAACAAGCAGGGGGGTACACATTCCTACCCCCTTTGCAGACTAGCCATGGCATTGTTGAACACTGCCTTGACCTATCAGATACATCTACAAGCTCAATTCCTGTCAGGAAAGCTAAATACTCTGACAGACAAACTAAGCAGAAGTCTTATGGATCCACACAAATAGAAACTGGAACCACAAGTTTTCAACATGGTGACACACAAATGGCAGAACCCAGACCTAGATCTTTTTGCCTCACCCCAGAACTACCAGTTGGACAAATTCTGCACAAGAATTCATCACCAAAAAGCTTGGAAAGTGGATGGTCTATCATTCAGCTGGAAAAACCTATCAGTCTATGCTTTTCCCCCTCTGCCTCTGCTCTCCAAAGTTATACTAAAAGTCAAACGGGACAAACCAAAAATGATTCTGATTGCTCCAGACTGGCCTCGCCAACACTGGTACCCACTCCTGCGCAATGTCACACCTTCCTCCGTGGCACCTGCCTCAGACACCTTACCTACTGAATCAGCAGAACTGCCAAATTTTGCACACTCTGCTCCAAACTTTGAATCTTGCAGTGTGGCTAATTAACTAATTTCACCCTTGGTATCCCTTAGCAAACCAGTGATGGATGTCATTTTGGAGGCTAGAAGGCCTAGTACTAGAAAATCTTATGCTGACAAATGGAAACGATTCTGTGCATGGAAACAAGCACAAGGAATAAGCACAGCAATGCCCAGTATTCCTCAGATTCTGCAATGCTCATTACATCTGAGTGACGCCTCCAGGTGCATCTGCAGTTAACTCGTAGTGACGCGTCTAGGCGTCCAATATTGTTTGTTCATATTTTCATCAATAATTTCAAAACCATGCTATGTTCAAGGTTTTAAAAGATATCATCTTAAAGCTTACACAATGGTAAACTCAGCTGCACTAATATTTGACTTCTGTCTAGTTCAAGTAAATAGAAATTTACTGTTGTCTTTATGATATTAATTTATACAGATATAATTTTCAGATTTTTTCTAAATATCTCAAAAAACAAGTAACACAGACAGAACTCCTTAGTCTCATATGAATGTTCTCATTTAGATGAATAAAATGCCACTGACAGTATGTCTGTAACTTGGGTGATTGCTGAGATATCGTACGTTGTTTACAAAACATTACAAATGTAATGGCTACTGTGTTTACTATAACATAAAATGCATTTTAAGACCTAGAATCTAAAGAATACTACCACTACAAAAATAGTTTGTGCTGAAGAATTTGCCATTTATAGTTCTTTCCTAACCAGTATGGTCCCAGAGATATGAACTTTTGTTTGAAATGTGAGTACATAATTTGAGTCTGTCAAAAGGCTTAGGCTCCGCCCATTGGAAGTTACAGTGCAAACTTCCTGAGCTCCATTGGAATGAATGAGTTAACTGAGATGCTTCACAAGGGTCTGTCTTTTGTTTCCAAAAAAATATATATGCCTCTGCCATTTCAGCTCATTACAACACAGAACCTCCCCTCTTCTCTCAACGTCTGCTAAAGCAGTATCTCAGAGGGGCTAAAAATTTAAGACCTCCCAGGAGAGCACCAACTCCTGCATGGGACCTCAATTTTGTTTTGGAAAAACTCACTCTCCCTCCTTTTGAGCCAGCTGCTACTGCAGATCTAAAATTTCTCTCCTGGAAAACCACTTTCCTTTTAGCAGTCACTTCAGTTAGAAGGATTTCAGAATTACAGGCTCTTATGGCAGTGGAGCCTTTCATTATTTTTCATCCGGACAGGATGGCTCTCAGGACCAAACCATCTTTCATGCCTAAGGTGGTATCCAGTGTGGCTCTTAATCAGACCATTCATCTGCCATCTTTCTTCCCCAATCCACAGAACAAGGGTGAGCGGATTCTGCATTCATTGGATGTACACAGACAACTTAGATTCTACTTAAACAGGATGAAATCTCTAAGAAAATCTGAACTGTTGATGGCATTTGCTGCAGGGGCAGAGAGAAAGGCTATTTCAAAGCGGATTGTTTCCAAATGGATAAGCCATTGTATTCGTTTCTGCTATATGCACCATGGTAAACCTATCCCCAAGGGGATCCGGTCTCATTCCACCAGGGCTGCATCTACTTCTGTGGCTTTTCTCAGAGGGGTTCCTACTAGAGACATTCTAGAAGCTACTACCTGGAGCTTAGTTCATACATTCACCAAACATTATAATTTACCTGTCTTCTCTAAATCCAGAGCTGCCTTTGCCACTGCTTTCCTGCAGGGCCTTATAGCTGCTCCTAATGCTGTATAAATCATCCTCCCAACCATAGCTTTGGGATTCTACCCAAATGGTAATGACTGCAGCAGTGAAACACGAAGAACATAGTACAGTTGTGTACACTAAACTGTAAATGTAGATGTTCGTGTGTATTCACTGTTGCAGTCCTGGTTACCCACTCTCCAATTTTTTTTTTTTTTTTTTTTGCTCCTCATTTGGGGGGGGGGGGGGGCACCTGACATCTGGGACAAGAAAAACTGATGTAATGGCGTTGGGCTGCATGTTTTATACCCTTGACTACCTGACGTCATGGAAGAAGGGACAGCAACCGACGCATTACCCAAGACTTTGTTAATCAGGCCGACTGAGGGCAACTTGCCAGCAGATTACCCAAATGTAATGACTGCAACAATGAATACACTCTAACATCTACATTTATGGTAAGTGTGCACAACTGTAATTTCTCTGCACTTTCGTTTGGCTTATCTACTGCGCCCAGGGTATTCACAAAGTGTCTACCTCCAGCTATTGCGTTTTGCAGGCAGAGAAATATTCAAATATACCCATACTTGGACGATTGTCTGATTCAGGCAGAAAGCCAGAACTTGCTATTACAACATCTGGCATTTGTAAGGAAACTTCTAATCTCTCTGGGGTACACCATAAACGAAAATAAATCTCACCTAGTACCCTGCCAACAGATTGTATTTCTGGGAGCATGCTTGAACACATCTTTCCAGATGGCTTTCGTTACTCTGGAGAAACAAGTTCATTTGACAACCTACTGCAAACTATTGGCCACAAAACCCCAGCTATCTGCAAGGAAAATTCTGCAAGCCCTGGGGTTCATGGCCTCTTGCATTCTACTAATTCCATATGCAAGACTGCATATGAGGAAACTACAATGGTATCTAAAAAGCCTATGGTGTCAACATTCTCAAGACCTGGAATCAATGATTCCTATCATTCCTTGTATAAAGACAGAGTTCCTTTGGTGGGCAGAGGCCTGCTACCACAACAAGGGGCTCCCTTTCACTCTACCCCCAGCCAAACAAACCCTAATAACAGATGCATCAGGCTATGCATGGGGGGCTCACTTGGCACGGCAGTGCATTCAGGGCAAATGGAATCTGAGACAGATGCACCTGCATATCAACCAAAAAGAGATGTTTGCTGTACAGAATTCCCTGACAGCCTTCAAAGACCGCATTCTTCCAGGGCAGCGATTGGTAAAGACAGACAACACCACAGTTATGTGGTACATAAACAAGGAGGAGGGAACCCACTCGTACCCTCTCTGAAGACTAGCCGTTGCTCTGTGGAACACCGCCTTGAGCTACCAGGTGCACCTACAAGCTCAATTCCTGCCAGGCTAGCTAAATTTACTGGCAAACGACTTGAGTAGAAATCTCATGGACCCACACAAATGGAAACTGGAACCAAAAATATTCAACCTCTTGAGAAACAAATGGGGGACTCCAGAGGTAGACCTGTTTGCCTCCCCTCAGTCAAGTTTGGAAAGTGGATGCCCTGTCCTTTACCTGGTCTTTTACATGGGAAAGCCTCTCTGTTTATGCCTGTCCCCCTCTGCCTCTTCTCTCAAAGGTTCTGCTAAAAATCAAACAGGACAAGCCAAGGACAATACTGATTTCACCAGACTGGCCACACCAGCACTGGTACCCCCCTCTTGTGCAGTTTGACACTGTTGGAACCCAGATTTTGCACCCTCAGATTCAAACCATGAACCTTGCAGCCTTACTAATTCCTTGAGCTCTCTAATAGCATCCTGCAGTAAGCAGGTGCTAGATGTCATTCTGGAGGCAAAGGAGACCTAGTACTAGAAAATACTGCGCTGAGAAGTGGAAAAGATACTGTTCCTGGAGCCAGACTCCGGTGATGGGCACAACGGTGCCCCGCTTACCTCATATTTTTCAGTACTTGAACAGAAATGCTCCAGAAGGGCCTATCATTCCCTTCAGTTAAAATTCATGCCTCTGCCATTTCAGCTCATTATAATACTAAGCCGACCCCTCTTCTGTCACCCTCTGCTAAAACAATTCCTTAGAGGGGCCAAACATTTAAGAACCCCCAGGAGAGCCCCTACTCCAGCCTGGGACCTTAACTTTGTATTGGAAAAGCTCACTCTCCCTCCCTTTGAGCCAGCTGCAACAGCAGAGTTGAAATTCCTTTCTTGGAAAACAGCATTCCTTCTAGCCATCACTTCAGCAAGAAGAATGTCTAAATTACAGGCCCTCATGGCAGTGGGAACTCTTCATTATCTTCCATGCTGACAGGGTTTCCCTCAGGACCAATCCTTCCTTTATGCCCAAGGTGGTGTCTGGTGTGGCCCTAAATCAGTCCATTCACTTGCCTACTTTCTTCCCTAATCCACAAAACATAGGAGAACGTGCACAGACAACTTAGATTTTATTTGGACAGGAATAAGCCTCTCAGAAAATCTGAACAGCTGCTAGTTGGCTTTGCTGCAGGGGCAGAGGGGAAGGCCATTTCAAAGCAAACTATTTCCAAATGGATAGCCCATTGCATTCATTTCTGCTATAAGCACCATGGAAAACCTACCCCACAGGGGATAAGACCACATTCCACCAGGGCTGCATCTACCTCTGCAGCCTTTCCCAGAGGAGTCCCTACCAGGGATATCCTAGAAACTGCTACCTGGAGCTCTGTACATATCTTCACCAAGCATTACCACATGCCTCTTTTTTCTAAATCCAGAGCTGGTTTTGCCACTGCAGTCTTGCAGGGCTTAATAACTTGCCCTAATGCTCTCCAACTACCTCCTCCCTTCTTTAGCTTTGGGAATTGACCCAAATGTGATGACTGCAACAGTGAAACATGAAGAACATAGTACAGTTGTGTGCACTTACCATAAATGTAGATGTTCGAGTGTATTCACTGTCGCAGTCCTGGTTACCCTCCCTCTAGCCCCCTGACTTCTCTTGGCTCTACCTTTCCTTCTTGTTTGGTATACTTAAGTTTTCTGGTGTATTTGCTTTTTGATGGAGGTGTACCTTAACATATATTGCTTCCCATTGTGGGGGCACCTGGCATCTGGGGCAAGAAAAAATGATGTAATGGCGTCGGCTGCATGTTTTATACCCCTGACGTCATGGAAGAAGAGACAGCATCCGAAGCAGGAATCCAAGACTCTGGTATTCAGGCCTGCTGAGGGCTACCTGCAGGTAGATGACCCTAATGTGATGACTGGTACAGTGAATACACTCGAACATCTACATTTGTGGTAAGTGTACACACCTGTACTTGTTTTTTCCTGCTTCTAAAGATCCCTTTGTAGATGTTTCTTTTACTGTGGTCAGTAGTGTTGAAGTACTAATGCTGCTGTCCTTCTGTTCTCATGTTGCAGTATTCTCAACTGTGGGATCCTCCGCCTCATGCGACCCGAACTTCCGGCTCCTATGCCAAAGCTTAAGCCTGGTTGCTGTCAGGTGCGTGGGACTTCACACACAGGGCTATAAACCATGGGCCATAAATGTGACGTCTGCACGCACAGATTTCAGACTGCCGCAGTCGAATGTCAGCTTGCTCGTTTTGCTGCAAGCTTCAGAAGATGTTAGATTAGTACCCTGTTGAGGAATCTTTATTTCACTTAGGCTTCTGTTTCTCTCTCATATAGCGAATGTCATCTAGGAAGGGGAAATGCAAGTGGAGTCTCCAAATTCCACATAAGGATTCCCATGAGTTTTGTCTTTTATGCTTAGGCCAGTCCCACGACCATATGACCTTTAGTATTTGTCATTCGTTTGTCCCTAAAACCCTACGCAGTCATGTAGCAGCCCTTAAATTGTTCGTGGGAAACCGACTCAAGCATTTTGTTCTAGACATGGAGACTGAACCGGGCATCGAGGTGGAGCTGCCTATAAAGAAGGCCATGGTTTCAAGGCCTGCTGCTGCTCCTCTGTCAGACGTCCTGCCAGCTACTGGTCTAGGGGCTGAGGGACGTCCGGAAGAACTGGCAACATCGGCCGGTACCTTGTAGCAAGCCGCCCTAGAACCTCCAGTTGGCATGTCCGTGGAGGTTACTACGACATCTGCTTCTGCCAATGTCCAGGAAGAACCAGGCTTGACCAAACGTCCGCTTTCAGTTTCAGACCAGGGCTCCTTGGCCACAGGCCTGACGCCTGATCTTTTAGGTCTTCTTCCCACACAATTTGAAAGACTACTCCTGTAAAGAGGAAACAAAAAAATAAATAAACATCTGTCTAACACAACTGAAGACCACCCAGACTGGCAAACTTTTTCCCCACTTCCTGGTTCAGGCCTTTATGGCACTCGGGCCCACTGCCTCTCATACTCCAGCCGTGCCTACCCTTAGTCCTAGGCCAGCCTCAGCTGCTTCCAGCCCCCTAGTTCATGCACAGGAGGAAGATTCTTCTTCGGATGAATCTCTCACATACATCTCTCAACTAGCATATGTTCGTGTTTCACTGTTGCAGTCATCGCATTTGGGTTAACTCTGCCAGGGTAGCCCTCAGTCGACCCGAATACCAGAGGGTTAATATTTCTGTGTCGGTTGTTGTCGCTCCAGGACTGACGTCAGGTCGTCAGTGGTATAAAAACAGGCAGCCGACGCCATTACATCAGTCTTTCTTGCCGAGGAGCCCGAAGAAGTAGCAGTTCATACGAATGCCGGTTGGCCGCTACCTGAGTTGTTTGTATCCGAATTGAAGTTGAAGTCTTCTAAAGCTAAGTACCTCATTGGGGATCCTTTTTTCTTTCTCTAATTGATGTCAGAAAAAGTTAACAATTGTCTCGCCTGTGGAATACCACACCGAGACATTCATTCCTACTGCATCAGTTGTTTAGGCCCAGACCACGACGTCCCCCGCTGTTGCTTTTGTGCTTTGTTCAACGCCAGAACTATACGTAGTCAGGCCCTTATTGTAGCTAGATAGTTTCGCTGTTGGATCTCAACTTCCGATAAGGATTCGTTAAGCCATCCGACAACTAATCTTCCGAAAAAACGTAAGGATAAAGAAGGAGAAAGACCCCACAGGTCCAAAAATGCCGACGACACTTCCGTTAAGTTAGTCCCTAGTTCTCCGGTCCTCGGTGAGGCGCTTTCGCAGCCCCTGATGCCTGCTTCTGTGGATTTGCAGGCCACTACCGAGACTCTTTCGGGGTCCAGTATGTTGCGAGACTCTTCTTCGACTAAGGATCCTGCGGATGTCTCTACCTTGGATGGGCCCGGAGCCGCTGAGCAGGAAGTACCGATACTCTACACAAACCGATGACTTCTTTCGCGTCTTCAGTTCTTTTGAAAACCAATTTTCTAAGGCCGAGCGTATGAACCACACCCAAAAAAGTGACGACCCAAGCTCAGACCCCTGATTCCTTGCCTCAGTCTCAAATCCTTAAAATGGCAGAAGGCCTTACAATGCTTATCAGGGGAAGCCAGGCTAAACCTTCCCAAAGAAAGAGACTTGTCCTTAGTAGTTTCATCTGTACAGGAGTCAGATGACTCTGATGCATCTCAGTATGAAGATATGCAACCCCTCTCTGCTTATGAGGATTCTGATGCAGAGGAATCCATCCTTTCATCCTCTCCACCCAAGGATTTTTCCTTTGTGGAAACCCTTCATAGTTTAAGGGAGCATTTCCAATGGGAATGTCAGGACTGTCCTCAGTCAAAAAAGAGACTCAGGGAATTCTTAGTTCTTCCACAGCACAGACCTCTGGCCATTCCTCCTGTCCTAGATGATGTGGATGATGTTTTTATGGAATCCAGTCTGATCCCTGACACCCTCCCTCCTGCTCCCAGGAAACCTGACAGGTACTATAGAGTCGCTGACACTCTCAAATTTCTTTTCAAAAGTCCTACTGCTGACCTCGAGGTCATCTCTCAAGGACCTAAAGGAATCAAAGCAATTTAAGCTAAGAATCCCACCCTGTCAGAGATTCCTGAGCATTAGACAGATGGGGTAAAAAAATGTACACCTCTGCTATTCTTGCTATTAAAGCATTAAATTCAGTTCCATTTGCTTAAATATCAGCAACATACCATGGAACTCCTCAAACAAAAAATATCTTATTTTCCTGATTGTGCAGAAAATAGAGTTACAAGAGTTAATGCATTCTGCAAATCAAATAACTAAGCACACCTTACAATGTGGTTTTGACTACCTAGAAGCATCTTGCAGGGCAGCAGTCACTGGTTCTGTACTTAGAAGACATGCTTGGCTTAAGGAACAGACCTTGCCAGACAAATCCAAATTATTGGACACACCCTTGCAGAAAGACAACTTATTTGGCACCAAGGCAGAAGAGGTCCTAAAAAAGATTGAAGAAAAAGCTGAATCTGTGCAGACAGACGTTTTACAGGGTCAGCCACTGAGGTTCAGTAGGCATTGCCCCTCAAACACTGCTCCTTTCCTGCCCCCCATCAGCTCAGCCCAGACCCAGGGGAAGCAGGCCCCCCAGACAGCCCCAGAGAATGCAGAGACCTAAGCAATTGAGTTCCTCCTCTCTAAAACCATTGAGTGGAAAGCCACCCCCTATGGTAAGAGCTCACAATGACTTTACACTTCCACCTCCTCCCTCTGCCCACCTGCACTTGCCCCTAGGAGGAAAAGACTCCTTCCATGCAAGTAACTGGGCCACCATTGCCAACGACCGCTGGGTCCTCAACCTAGTGTCCCAGGGATACAAATTTTATTGCCACAGTCTGCCAACCCCAGAAGGGTTCCCAGATCTTCCCCTAAACCAGTGGGCAGAGGCCAAAAAACAAGTCCTTTTCCTTCTCTCTATGAGGTCAATAGAGCGTGTTCCTGCAGAGCAGATAGGCCAGCGTTTCTACTCCAGACTCTTCCTGGTACCCAGAAAATAGGACACATGGCCCCCCCCCCCATACTCGGACCTATCCATTCTAAACAACGTTCTGGTGATAACAAAATTCAAAATACTCACCCTCCAGCAGCTTCTTGCTGTGCTTTCCAAGGGTGCTTGGTTAGCCACCCTAGACCTAAAAGAGGCCTTACACATCCCAGTCAGGGAATCATGCAGGAAATACCCACGTTTCAGAGCAGGATCACTGCACTTTCAGTCCTCTGCACTTCCCTTTGGCTTATCCACTGCTCCCAGAGTTTTCACAAAATGTCTGGCTCCCGCCATTGCTTTTTGCAGACAAAGAAATATTCAAATTTACCCATACTTGGACGACTTCCTGATTCAGGCAGACAGGAACAGCTGGTAAAGCACCTGACCTTTGTAATGGACCTACTGACCTTCCTGGGGTATACTATCAACAGAAAGAATTCAAGACTAGTGCCCACATAAAAAAAATTGTATTCCTTGGAGCAAGCCTGGACACAGCATCCCAGATGGCATACCTTACATCAGAAATACAAACCTACTTCTCTCAACTAACCACAGAACCCATTTGTCTGCAAAGAAACTCCTGCAAGCTCTAGGGTTCATGGCTTCTTGCATTCTACTCATTCCATATGCCAAACTGCATATGAGGAAACTACAGTGGTACCTAACAAGCCTTTGGTGTCATCACTCTCAAGACCTGAAAACTCATATACCACTGATACCTTGTATAAGGAAAGATTTTCCTTGGTGGGTAGCAGCATGCTACCACAACAAAGGACTTCACTTCTCACTACCCAACGCCGCCCAGACCCTCACCACAGACCCAGACTATGACTGGGGTGCACACCTTGACGGCAGGTGCATTTAGGGCCAATGGAGCCCAAATCAGATGCATCTGCACATCAACCAAAAGGAGATGTTAGCTGTTCAGCATGCCCTGACAGCTTTCAGACCCCTACTCTGCCCTAGGCCTCTACTGATTAAAGCAGACAACACCGCGGTGATGTGGTACATCAACAAGCAGGGAGGGACTCACTCTTATCCTCTGTGCAGTCTCGTCATGACCCTTTGGCACACGGCCTCAGCCATGCAACTACACCTGTTAGCACAGTTCCTGCCAGGCTCCCTAAACTCTCTGGCAGTCAACCTAAGCAGAAACCTGCTAGACCCACATGAGTGGCAGGTAGACCACAGAACCCTCACCTTTTTAACCCAGAAGTGGGGCACCCCAAAGGTAGACCTCTCTGCCTCCCACCCCAATCATCAGGTCAGCAAATTCTGCACCAGGGAACCTCACAGCAAGGCTTTTAAAGTGGATGCTCTCTCCTTCCAGTGGGTAAACCTCTCGGTCTATGCATTTCCTCCTCTACCACTCATTTCAAAGGTACTGCTCAAAATAAGGGAGGAAAAATCGAGGACAATCCTGATTGCCCCAGACTAGCCATGCCAGCACTAGTACCCACTGCTGCGCAGCCTGTCACCCCTGCCACCATGTCACCTACCTCAGATCCCAACACTTCTTACCCAGAGGAATGGTGAATTCATGCATCTCCAATTGTACACCCTCAATCTGGCAGCCTGGCTTATTCCCTGACCTTTCATCAAGCTGCCAGTCTAAGCAAACAAGTTCTAGATGTTATATGCGAGGCCAGATGCCCCAGCACTAGAAAGTCTTATGCTGAGAAGTAGAAAAGGTTTTGCACATGGATCCAGACTAAGGGAGCCAGTACGGCACAGCCCTCCTTACTTGTCATCCTGCATTACCTAGCAGACCTACTACACAAGGGTCTTTCCTTCTCTTCTATAAAAATTCATGCCTCTGCCATCTCTGCTCATGTCAGCACAGAGCCATCTCTTTTCTTGCATCCTCTCATCAACAGTTCCTAAGAGGGGCTAGCAACTTGAGGCCACCCAAAAAAGCTCCTACCCCAGCTTGGGACCTAAACTTTGTGTTGGAAAAGCTCACCCTGCCCCCCTTTGAACCTGCAGCTTCAGCAGAGTTAAAATTTCTCTCTTGGAAGACAGCCTTGCTTCTGGCCATCACCTCAGCTAGAAGAGTGTCAGAGCTACAAGCACTAATGGCTGTAGAACCATTCATCATTTTCCATGATGACAGGGAATCTCTCAGGACTAACCCCATCCTTCATGCCAAAAGTGGTGTCCAGTGTGGCTTTAAACCAATCCATTCATTTGCCCACCTTTTTCCCTAACCCGTAAAACAAGGGGGGAAAGGATTCTGCACTCTCTAGATGTGCACAGACAACTCAGATTTTATCTAGACAGGACTAAATCTTTTAGAAAAATTGATCAATTGCTAGTCAGCTTTACTGCAGGAGCAGAGGGCAAGGCCATATCCAAACAAACAATTTCCAAATGGATAGCACATTGCATCCATTTCTGCTACAAGCAGCACAGAAAACCTGCTCCAAGGGGGTCAGGACACATTCCACCAGAGCAACTTCCACCTCTGCAGCTTTCCTCAGAAGGGTCCCCACCAGGGACATCCTGGAGACTGCAGCATGGACATCTGTTCATACCTTCACCAGGCATTACCACCTGCCTGTCTTCTCCAAATCCAGGTTAGGCTTTGCCACTGCAGTCTTGCACGGCATCCTAGCCAGTCCCCAGTCTTCTTAACTGCCTCCACCCTTTTCTTCAGCTTTGGCAATTAACCCAAATGTGTTGACTGCAACAGTGAGATTCGAAGAACATAGTACAGTTGTGTACACTTACCATAAATGTAGATGTTCGTGTATTCACTGTTGCAGTCCTGGTTTCCCTCCCTCTATCCCCCTTGTCTCTCTCTCTCCTTACAAGGAATTGTTGGTATTTACTTTCTACTGGTGGTGATGTTCTTTGTGTTTCGCTGTTGCAGTCATTACATTAGGGTAATCTGCCGGCAGGTTGCCCTCTGTCGGCCTGAATTCCAAAGTCTTGGGTCCTGCGTCTGTTGCTGTCTCCTCTTTCATGACGTCAGGTTGTCAGGGGTATAAAACATGCAGCCGACGCTGTTTTCTTTAGTCTTTCTTGCCGTGCGGTGCCCGAAGCAGAAGCATTTCGCAAGTGCCGGTCGGCCGACTACTGAAATATTAGAGTTTGAGTTTCAGAACCGAAGTCTTCACTAAAGCTTAGTACCCCGTTGGGGAAACTCTTTTCTTGCTTTTTACTGAGGTCAGAAAAAGTTAATAATTGTATTACATTTGGGAAGCAAATACCTCATAAGGATTTCCATTTATACTGTATTCCTTGCCTAGGCCATGATCACAATGTTACCTGGCTGTCGGTTTTGTGCTAGATTTAACAAACGCACTATTAAGCGTCTGTATATTTTTGCATCAAAGTATTTTGGAAACAGATTTAACTACCCAGAAATGTCGTCTGATAGTAATCCAACTACCGGAGTACATAAAAAACACAAAGAAAAGGACGGAGAAAGGCAGTCGAGATTCAAAACAGACAAAGCTGTTCCTAAGCCAGTCGCCGGTTCGCCCGTACTCTGGTGCTTTTGCAGCCCCTGATACCTGCTACCTTCGAGTCGCAGGCCTCTACAGACACCCATGTGGAGTCTGGCATGCAGCAACAAACTCAAAGTATTGGACCGACGGATGTATCTCCCTCGGATGGGTCCGGAGCCGCTGAGCAGGCACCAGCTTCTGAGGGTGTATTCAGACCTCAACATTTGTATATCAAACCGACAGCTGCAAAATCAAAGACAAAAGCAACTTCTACAGCTAAAAAAACGATGCCTGAGCCACGTGCACAGGCCTCTATGCCTAAAAAACAGATGATCAAAATGGCTGAAGACCTTATTACCTTGATCAGGGGTACCCATCCCCCTCCTGATAAGAGGCCTAGGCAAGACACAGATTATGAATCTTCAGATCAGGTTTCTATTTCTTCTGATCAGGAATTATCTTTACCTCCCTATGAGGATTCTGATGCTGTATTCCATCTGCATCTCCTACTGAGGGTTATTCATTTGGAGAAACCTTGCATACTTTGAGGGAGCATTTTCACTGGAAGAGTCAAGACTTCTCAGAATCAAAAAAAGAGGCTCAGGGATTTCCTCCTTCTCCCTCAGCACAAGCCTTTAGCCATTCCCCCTTGTTTTAGACATTGTGGATGATGTGTTTTCGGAGTCGAGCTTGACCCCTGACTCCTTACCTCCGGCTCCAAGTAAGCCTGACAGATATTACAGGGTCCCTGACTCACATAAATTTTTATTTGGAAACCCTGCTGCTGATCCTGAAACTATTTCACAGGGTCCAAAGGGAGTTAAGGCCTCAACAGCAAAAAATCCCAACCCCTCTGGCAAAGATTCAAGGGCACAGGACAGATGGGGGAAAAAGGTTTATACATCTGCAACTTTGGCAATCAGGGCCTTAAACTGTCAATTTCACATGCTTAAGTACCAACAACATGTTATGGGATTGCTGAAACAGAAAATGTTTATTTCAGAATGTGCAGAAAATAACGAATTGCAGGAATTATTGCATGCAGCTGAACAAGTTGGAAAGCATACTTTGCAATGTGGTTTTGATTCTTTAGAGGCGTCCTGCAGGGCCGCAGTTACTGGATCTGTGATTAGGAAGCATGCCTGCTTAAAGGAACAAAATTTGCCTGATCATGTTAAAGCTAAATTGCTAGATGCACCTTTACAGCATGATTCTCTGTTTGGTATTAAGGCAGAAGAGGTTTTAAAGAAAATGGAAGACAAAGCTAAGTCTATGCAAACTGTTAAAGACTTCTTACAAGTACAGCCACCAAGATTCAGTAGACACTGGCCTACAGAAAATTGGTCCTTTCCTGTGTCAGACAGAGCTCAAAGGGGCAAATCCAGATGCCCTAAGGGTTCCATATACCAGGCGCAAGACTCCTGCAGGTCAAAGCAATGGGGTGCATCCACCTCCAAATCTGGAGGAGATAAAGCGCAAACCTACAGAAAGCAATCCCAATGACTTCCCTCTGCCTACACCAAGCACTTATCTTTTAGCAGCACCCATAGGGGGAAAATTAGCACTTTTTGCTCAAAATTGGCAGTTAATAACCCAGGACAAGTGGGTACTAAACATCATATCACAGGGATACAGATTCCATTTCCACACTCTGCCAATGACAAATGGTTGGCCAAATCTGCCAAAAAATCAATGGGCAGAGGCACAGAAACAGGTTACGTCACTCATGGATATGAGGGCCATTCAGAAAGTACCAGAACAGGAAAAAGGACAAGGTTTTTACTTGACTGTTCTTGGTACCCAGAAAGGACAAGACCTGTTGGCCAATACTGGATTTATTGATTTTGAACACATACCTGGACATTCCAAAATTCTAAATGCTCACTTTGCAGCAGCTTCTGCCCATGCTGGGCAAGAATGCTTGGCTGGTGACTTTAGACCTAAAATAGGCATACCTGCATGTCCCAGTAAGACAGTCGTGCAGAAGATACCTCAGATTCAAGGCTGGCTTAATGCATTACCAATTCTCTGCACTGCCCTTTGGCTTATCTATGCGCCCAGGGTCTTTACAAAGTGCCTGGTACCAGTAATTGCATTTTGCAGACAAAGAAGTATACAAATATACCCTTACCTGGACGACTGTCTCATTCAAGCAGAGAACAAGGACACTCTTCTACGACACTTGGCGTTTGTGAAAAGGCTTCTAACATGCCTAGGGTACACAATAAACGAAAATAAATCACAACTGGTACCCTCTCAAAAGATAACATTCCTGGGTGGAAGCTTAAATACAACTGCCCAGATGGCTTACCTCACGCCAGACGAGCAAAGGCAACCCAGTCTTCTGCAAGACTAATTTTGTAGGTTCTGGGCTTCATGGCATCCTGCATCCTGCTAATTCCATATGCAAGACTGCATATGAGGAAACTTCAGTGGTACCTAAAAAGTTTATGGAGTCAACATTCACACAATCTGGAAACAATGATTCCTCTCATTCCCTGCCTGCAACAGGAGTTTTTATGGTGGGCAAAGGCCTGCCACCAAAGCATGGGACGGCCCTTCACTGTACCCCCTGCCAGCCAAACCTTAACAGACTCATCAGATTATGCCTGGGGTGCCCACATGGCAGGAAGATGCATTCAGGGCGTATGGACACCAAAACAAATGCATCTATATATCAACCAAAAAGAAATGCTAGCTGTTCAAAATGCCCTAACAGCGTTCAAGGACTTACTTCATCCAGGACAACTACTGATAAAGACTGACAAACCACAGTTATGTGGTATATAAACAGGCAAGGGGGCACACACTCTTACCCCCTTTGCAGATTAGCCATGGCACTGTGGGACACAGCTTTGACCTACCAAATGCATCTTCAAGCTCAATTCCTGCCAGGAAAACAAAACACTCTGGCAGACGACTTAAGCAGAAACCTTATGGATCCTCACGAGTGGAAACTAAATCCACAAGTCTTTAGCATGATAACAGAGAAATGTGAGTGCCCAGACAAAGATCTATTTGCCTCTCCTCAAAATTATCAATTGAAAAGATTCTGCACAAGGACTTATCACATACAATCATGGAAAGTGGACGCCCTATCCTTCAGTTAGAAAAACTTAACAGTTTACGCCTTTCCTCCTCTGCCTCTTCTACCCTAGATCCTCCTAAAAGTCAGACAAGAGAAGCCAAAGATGATATTAATTGCCTCGGACTGGCCCTGCCAATACTGGTACCCAATCCTAAGGAACTTGTCTCAATACCAAGCTTGGACTTTGCCTCAAAGACCACAACTACTATCCCAACGAAACAATCCGATCCTGCACAATCAACTACAGACACTGAACCTGGCAGCATGGCTAATCATGTAATCATACAAACGACACCTCTCAGTAAAGCTGTGATGGATGTCATTTTGAAAGCAAGAAGGCCTAGTACTAGAAAATCTTATGCTGACAAATGGAAGAGATTTTGTGCTTGGAATTGAGCACAAGGAACTGATACAGCAGAACCACATATTCATCAGATATTACAATACTTAACTGAGATGCTTGACAAAGGCCTATGTTTCTCATCAATCAAAATCCAGGTCTCTGCCATTTCGGCTCATTACAATACAGAGCCACCAATCTTTTCTCATCCTTTACTAAAGCAGTATCTTAGAGGAGACAAAAATTTAAGGCCTCCTAGAAGATCACCACTATCTGCATGGAACCTCAATTATGTGTTTGAAAAGCTCACCCTGCCTCCATTTGAACCAGCTGCTACCACTGATATAAAGTTCTTATCATGGAACACAGCTCTGCTACTAGCAATTACTTCAGTAAGAAGAGTGTCAGAGCTACATGCCCTCATGGCTGTAGAGCCTTTTATCGTATTTTACCCAGACAGGGTGTCTGAGGACAAATCCTACTTTTGTGTCTAAGGTGGTTTCCAATGTGGCTCTTAGCCAAACAATTCATCTGCCAACTTTTTATCCAAATCCACAAAACAAAGGGGAGAGAATTCTGCGTTCCTTGGATGTACACAGTCAGCTAAGATTCTACTTGAGCTGGACTAAAGCTCTAAGAAAAACTGAGCAATTACTAGTGTCATATGCTGCAGGATGAGAAGGAAAGGCTATTTCAAAGCAGACAATTTCAAAGTGGGTAAGCCACTGCATCCGTTTCTGCTACTTACACCATGGTAAACCTGTGTCCAAGGACATTAAGTCTAATTCCACCAGAGCTGCAGCTGCTTCAGCAGCCTTTCTCAGAGGAGTACCAACCAAAGACATTCTATAGGCTGCTACTTGGATTTCTGTTCACACCTTTACAAAGCATTACCATTTGCCTCTCTACTCTAAGTCCAGGACAGGCTTTGCCACTGCAGTGCTGCAGGGCCTTATAGCTCCGCCTAATGCTGTTTAGCTCCAGCCTCCCAGCCATAGCTTTGGGATTCTACCCAAATGTAATGACTGCAACAGTGAAACATGAAGAACATAGTACAGTTGTGTACACTTATCATAAATGTAGATGTTAGAGTGTATACACTGTTGCAGTCCAGGTACCCTCTCGCCATCCCCCTGCCATTCTAAAGTTTATCTTTCCTTCTCTATCTTCTACAACCTATGTGGTTTATTTGCTTGTAGATGAAGGTAAAGTTTATTTTGATGCATGTGTATGTATATATATATATATATATATATATATATATATATATATATATATATATATATATATAATCATATTGCTACCTTTTTGGGGGCACCTGACATCGGGGGCAAGAAAAACTAAAGAAAATTGTGTTGGCTGCATGTTTTATACCCCCTGATGACCTGACGTCATGGAAGAGGAGACCGCAACCGACGCAGGACCCAAGACTTTGGAATTAAGGCCGACTGAGGGCAAACCTGCCAGCAGATTACCCTAATGTAATGACTGCAACAGTGAATATACTCTAGCATCTACATTTATGGTAAGTGTACAGAACTGTACTTTCTTCCACCATAACCTAGTTCCTTATTGGGGGCTCCTGACCAAGGAAGAAAAACTGATGTAATGGCATCAGCTGCCTGGTTTATATCACTAACGACCTGACGTCAGTCCTGGAGCGACAGCAACCGACGCAGAAATACTAAGCTTCTGGTATTCAGGCCGACTGAGGGCTACCCTGGCAGGGATAACCCAAATGTGATGACTGCAACAGTGAATACACTCTTAACATCTACATTTATGGTAAGTGTGCACAACTGTATTTCCCCCTGAAGTACTGCTCCCCAGACAAAGACTCCCTGGAAGGTGACTCCCCACCTGAAGATATTACTTTTGGGGAGACCATCTCCAAAATGAGGGAGTACTTCAAATAGGATGCCACTCAGATCACTGAGGTGCAGAACAGAGATTTTGAGCTCCTACAGATGGGAGTCTCCCTCTCCCTCTACTATCCCCCCTGTGATTCCAGCTTACCTAGATGAGTTTGCTTTGGCCTGCTGACCCTTGAACCCCCGCGTCCAGCTCCTAAAAGGCCAAATAGAATCTACTAAGTCCCTGATGAGCAGAAGTACCTCATTAAGCCACCTATGGCAGACCCAGCTATAATTACAGTGGCTCCAGAACAGCAATCCAGGCAAATCCCCCCCCCCCCCTCCTGTTATTGGACATAGACAGCAAAGTGATGGACAGACTGGGAAAAAAGATTTATACTTCATCCACCCTAGCCTTTAAGGCCTTTAACTACCAGACACACACGGTTAAGTATGCCTTATAACTAGTGTCCCACGCAACTTCATTACTCTCCTGCTTGCCTGCTTCCCCTACCAAACCCCATATAGCCTCTAAGCTCTCCTTAGTAGCGCAAGATTCCAGACATTCTGTAAAATGCAGCTGTGATGCTGCTAAGGCTTTAGCCATATCAGCTGCCTCAGCCTCTGTACTGCACAAGTATTTCTGACTCAGACTACAACCCCTCCCTGATTTTTTTTTCAATAACAAGAACTTAGATGCCCCCACTGAGCAACAAATCCATCTTTGGCAAGCAGTCTACAGAACTATTCAAAAGCCTGCAGGAAAAAAAAGCAAGGAACTTCAGGACCTCAAACATTTATTGGTGTCACCGGTTTGAGTTCTGTAGGAAGTACCCTGCTAATCCCACTTTTGTTAGGAGAGCACCTTCTCTTACTTCCTCCTCAAAACACAGGAAAGGGTCTAGAAAAACTTATCCCTCAGGACTGCCTCTTTCCAGTCCACCCCCAGGCAGCCCTTTCCAGACAGACCAAACAAAGCATGACTGCCTAAACCACCTTCCCCTCTCCACTCGCCTCTCGCACGGTCTGCCCCTTTGGCAACATATCACTTCAGACCACTGGGTCTTATCAGTAGTGGAAAAAAGGGTACTTTATGACCTGGCAGGAAACCCCCTTACCAAAAGGCATACCACTCCCTCCAAAAAAAATCTCTACCCGATACCCCAGATCATCCAAGATTTACTATCACAGGGGACCATAGAAAGGGTTTCCACAGGCTGAGGGTCAAGGGTTTTTACTCCAGGCTTTTCCTGGTCCCAAAAAAGCATGACCCTTGAGGCCTATTCTGGACCTGCCCCTATTAAACCCATTCCTGCAGGTACCTTCCTTCAGCATGCTATGCTTTCACACCCTTCTTCCACTACTGCCACCCAGTGCCTTCATGGCCCCTTTGAACCTGAAGGGGGCATACCTCCATATCCCCATCCACCTAGACTACAGGAGATTTCTATGCTTTTCTGTGCCATCCTCGGACTTTTCAGTTACTGTGTTGCCCTTTGTTTTATCTACAGCGCCAAGTGTCTTCAGAAAGTGTCTAGCCCCAGCAGTAGCCTACTGCAGAACAAAAGTCATGCAAATTTACTCTTATTTAGATGACCACGTCATTCTTACTGGGCTGCAGAATAAGAACAGACTTGATGAAGGCCTTCCTTCCTCAAGACAGTCTGCTTTCTAAACAGCTACTTCCAGGAGTTACTTGTCAACCACATCTCTGCCAGGCAGTTCCTCCATCTTCTAGGCTTCATAGCAGCTACTCTTTCTATGTTGCCCCTTGTCAAGTTGCACATGAGGAAGCTCCAGTGGTACTTGAAAAATGTCTGGTCCCAGCACAGTCACCCCCTGGAATTTCATGTGCCCTTCCTACCCTGCCTGAAGAAAGAGTTGAGGTGGTGGATCCAACAAATAAGCCAGAACCTAGGCCTTCCTGTGCAACCCACCAAGCCAGTGCAGTTCATGCACGCACATGCCTTGTGTCTAGGGTTGGGGACAGTATGAATGGTCTCGAGGTACGGGCTCATGGAGAGCCCTCACTCCAGAGAAAACATAGTGTGAGAGAAATGACTGCTGTCTTTCTAGCTCTTAAGATCTTCCTTCCTCTAATACAATCAGTTCCCCTTCAAATCTTCACAGATACCACTGTGATGTGGTGCATCAACAAGTGGGGGGGGGGCAGATCTTACTATGCAGGCCTTACTATGCAGGCTAGCAATACAGACATAGGAGTTGGCCACCCAGTACAGTGTGAGACTGCAGGCGGTCTACATCCCATCTCAGGACAATCATCAGGCAGATACCCTCAGCAGGTCATTCTCTCAACATCACGAATGGATGTTGCACAGAGATGTTTTCTTAGACATTGTCCACTGATGGGGCAACCCACAGATAGATCTGTTTGCCTCCCTTCAGAACAAACAACTTCAGCAATTCTGCTCCAGACTCCCCTCCCACACTAACATGGAAAGTGGATGCCTTTTTGATTTCTTGGAAGAGGCTGTTCCTTTATGCCCCCCCCCCCCCTTCCCGCTCATTCAGCAGGTCCTGCTGAAAATCCAGAAGGGCAAACAAAAATCTTGTTGGTGACCCCATATTGTCCAAGGCAGCATTGGTTCACCCTTTTCTCTCTTGCCAAGGGCAATCACCTCAAGTTGCCTCACAAGATGGACCTTCTCACTCAACCGAAGGGATCCCTCATTCATCCTATTCTGAAAACCCTCTGCCTAGCTCTGTGGATGCTAAATGTATGATCCCTTTCAGACACCTCCTTTCTGAGTACATGCTATCTGTCCTGCAGGAGGCCAGGAAACCCACTACCAGGAGATCCTCCACAGTGGATATAAAAAGTGTACACACCCCTGTTAAAATGCCAGGTTTTTGTGATATAAAAAAATGAGACCACAATATATCATTTCAAAGCTTTTCCCGCCTTTAATGTGACCTATAACCTGACTGCGGTTGTGGTGCTGCGGTAGCGTTGTCGCCTCATAGCAAGACGTTGTCCCATTCGATTCTGAGCTAGAGCGTCTTCTGTGTGGAGGCATACGTGAATGGGGTGTGCCTTCGTTGAAGGTTGTGCGTCAGGGCTGGTAACCCGGTACGTAAAAATCCATTACCAATCATTAGCGGACCGGAGTTCCGCGGTGGCGACCCCTAACCGGGAAAAGCCGAAAGACAATCTTCATCAATGTGACCTATAACCTGTACAATTCTGTTGAAAAGCAAACTTGTTAGGGGAAAATGTAAAAAAATAAGAATCTTGCAATAAGCTGGTTGCATAAGTGTGAACACCCTTAAACTAATACTTTGTTGAAGCACCTTTTGATTTTATTATAGCATTCAGTCTTCTTGGGTACACACCTGCCATCAGTTAAAGAGACTCTGATTAACCCCAAATAAAGTTCAGCTGTCCTAGTAGGATTTTCCTGACCTTTACTCATTTGCCTGCTACAGCAACAGCCATGGTTCGCAGAGAGCTTACAAAGCGTCAAAGGGATCTCATTGTTGAAAGGTATCAGTCAAGCGAAGGGTAGAAAAAAAGTTCCGCAGCATTGGATATACCATGGAACACAGTGAAGACAGTCGTCAAAAAAGTGGAGAAAATATGGCACAATGGTGACATTGCAAAGGACTGGATGTCCCTCCAAAATTGATAAAAAGATGAGAGGAAAACTGGTCAGGGAGGCTGCCAAAAGATCTACAGCAACACTGAAGGCGCTGCAGGAATTTCTGGCAAGTACTGGTTGTGTACTACATGTAAATACAATCTCCTGTATTCTCCGTAAGTCTGGACTATGGAGTAGGGTTTTAAGATAGAAGCCTTTTCTTGCATAGAAATACCCGGGTAAAATTTTTGAAACTATACATAGTCTCCCAAAAGCATATGGGAAAATGCGTTGTGGTCTGATGAGACAAAGATTTAACTTTTTGGCCACAATTCCAAAAGGTACATTTGGCACAAAAACAACACTTCATCACCAAAAGAACACCATTCCCACGGTTAAGCGTGGTGGTGGCAGTATGCTTTGGGGTTGCTTTTCTTCAGCTGGGACAGGGGCTTTAGTCAAGGTGTAGGGAATTATGAACAGTTCCAAATATCAGTCACTTTTGGCCCAAAACCATCAGGCATCTGCTAGAAAGATGAAAAGTGAATTTCACCTTTCAACATGACAGTGACCTCAAAAATGCATCCAAATCAACAAAAGAATGGTTTCACCAGAAGAAAATTGAAGATGTTCGTGTTACACTGCTGCAGTCATTACTCTTGGGTTATCCTGCCGTCAGGCGGTTCCCCAGTCGGCCCGAGTTTCAAAGTCTTGGCCCGGGATCGGTTGCTGTCACCTCCTCCCTGACGTCAGTGCAGCAGGGGTATATAAGATGCAGTCGACGCCATTTTCTTCAGTCTTTCTTGCCGCGCGGTGCCTGAAGCAAAAGCAGTTCGCAAGTGCCCGGTCGGCTGTCTCCTGAGATTTTCATTCTGAATCCAGAACCAAAGTCTTCTACAAAGCTAAGTACCCTGTTGGGGAAAATTTTTCTTGCCTCAGACCGATGTCAGTAAAAGTTAATAACTGTATTTCTTGTGGGAAGCAAATACCTCATAAGGATTTCCATTCTTATTGTATCCCATGCCTAGGCCCAGACCACGACGTCACTGGTTGTCAGTTTTGTGCTAGGTTTAAAAAGCGCACTATTAAACGTCTGTTTGATTTTGCCCGACATTATTTTGGTAGAAAATTCAATTATACCATGCCGTCGGAACTTCCGATGACTGGAATACATAAAAAGCGTAAAGACAAGGATAGGCGTCCGAGGCCCAAAACTGACAAAGCCTCTTCTAGGCCAGTCGCCGGTTCTCCGGTTTTCAGCGAGGCACCTTCGCAGCTCTTGACGACCACTTCTGTAGAACCACAGGCCGCCTCTGACTCCCACGTGGAGATGGCTGGGCCTTCGGACGCACAAGTTATTCAGCCTACCGAAACTAACCCTTCAGAGAAATCCGGAGTAGCTGAGCTGCCCGCAGCTTCAGAGGTTGTTTTCAGACCTACTCAGTTGAGCATTAAACTCTCTGCTAAGTCTAAACCAGCTTTAAAATCTAAGAAACAACTACAGCATTCTCCAGCACAGGCCTCCATGCCTAAGAAACAAATACTCAAAATGGCTGAAGACCTAATCACTCTGATCAGGGGGTCCCATCCCCCTCCTGATAAAGGGCCTAGACAGGATGCAGACTATGACTCATCCGACCAGGTGTCCATCTCTTCAGATTCATCCTCAGACCTAGAATATTCTTTACCCCCCCTTATGAGGATTCTGATGCCGAGGAGTCAATTCCATCAGCCTCTCTGCCTGAGGACTACTCCTTTGGGGAAACCTTGCATACCATGAGGGAGCATTTCCACTGGGAAGGCCAGGATTACTCAGAATCCAAGAAAAGGCTCAGAGACTTTCTTTTATTACCTCAACACAGACCCCTTGCTATTCCGCCAGTGTTAGATATTGTGGATGATGTGTATACTGAATCTAGCTTAAATCCTTATTCCTTACCTCCAGCCCCAAATTAAACCTGACAGATACTACAGAGTCCCTGACTCTCACAAATTTCTGTACAAAAGCCCTGTTGCTGACCCTGAAACTATTTCTCAGGGACCCAAAGGAGTTAAAGCCTCATCAGCCAAGAATCCAGTTCCCTCTGACAGAGATTCCAGAGCATTAGACAGATTGGGAAAGAAAGTATTTACGTCTGCAACTTTAGCAATGAGAGCCTTAAATTGCCGTTTCACATGGTCAAATATCAGCAAGTTTTACTGTCTCAGTTGAAACAAAAAATGCTTCCAGATTCCGATCCTCCTACTTTTAAAGAAATGCAGGATTTATTGCATGCAGCTGAACAGGTGGGAAAACATACTTTGCAATGTGGTTTTGATTCGTTAGAGGCCTCCTGTAGAGCAGCAGTTACAGGCTCTGTCATTAGAAGACATGCTTGGTTAAAAGAACATATGTTACCAGATCATGTTAAAGCAAAATTATTGGATGCACCTCTGCAGCAGGATGTGTTATTTGGAGTTAAGGCAGAAGTGGTATTAAAGAAAATGGAGGATAAGGCAAAATCTATGCAAACGGTGAAGGATTTCTTACAGGTTCAGCCTCCTAGATTTGGCAGAAATTGGCCAACTAAGAATTGGTCCTTTCCAGTTAGACAGACCTCAAAGGGGCAGATACAGACGTCCAAGAGGTAGAGGTCAACCACAAGGTCCTTACAGGCCTCGACAATGGGTTGCATCAGGCCAGAAAGAAGGGGAAGACAGGCCCCAACTATATAAAAAGCAGCCCCAATGACTTCCCACTACAGCTGCCAAACAACTCTCTCTTGGCAGCCCCCTTGGGTGGAAAACTGACACTTTTTTATCACAATTGGCATATGATCACCAAAGACAAATGAGTTCTCAACATTGTATCTCAAGGTTACAGGTTCCACTTTAACACTCTGCCAAGGTTAAAAGGAACGCCAAATCTGCCACCAAATCAATGGGCAGAGGCTCAAAAACAAATTACAGCACTCATGGATATGAGAGCTATTCAAAAGGTACCATCACAGGAGCAAGGACAAGGAATTTTACTCAAGACTCTTTCTAGTTCCAGAAAGGACAAAGCCTGGAGGCCCATTCTGGATCTTTCTTCTCTAAACACTTACCTGGATGTTCCGAAATTCAAAATGTTGACACTACAGCAGCTTCTTCCCATGTTGGGCAAGAAAGCTTGGCTCGTGACATTGGACCTCAAGGAGGCATACCTGCTTGTCCCTATCAGACAAAACTGCAGAAGATACCTCAGATTCATAGCTGGTTCAATGCACTATTAATTCTCTGCACTGCCCTTTGGCTTATCTACTGCGTCCAGGGTCTTCACAAAGTGCCTGGCACCAGTAATTGCATTTTGCAGACAGAAAGGAATTCAAATTTATCTGTACCTGGACGACTGCCTGATTCAAGCAGAGAGCAAGGACATTCTTCTAAAGCATCTGGCGTTTGTAAAAAAGTTATTAAGTTGCCTGGGGTGCACAGTAAACGAAAATAAATCAAAACTAGTGCCCTCACAAGAGATAATATTCCTGGGTGCCAGCTTGAACACAACGGCCCAGATGGCTTATCTCACGCCAGACAAGCAAGGACAACTGACTCAATACTTTCAATTGATGGCAACAAAGACCCAGCTCCCTGCAAGAAAAATTCTGCAGGCCTTGGGTTACATGGCATCTTGCATACTACTAATTCCATATGCCAGACTGCATATGAGGAAACTACAATGGTACCTAAAGAATGTATGGTCTCAACACTGTCAAAGTTTGGAAACAGTTATACCACTAATTCCTTGCCTTCAACATGAGTTTCATTGGTGGGCTCAAGCTTGTCACCTCAACAAGGGACAGCCTTTTACTCAACCCACAGCCAGGCAAACACTGACAACAGATGCATCGGATTATGCCTCGGGGGAGCACACATGGCAGGCAAGTGGTCCGCAGAACAAAGGCATCTTCACATCAATCAAAAAGAGATGCTAGCTGTACAAAATGCCCTTATAGCTTTCAAGGACTTGCTGCATCCAGGACAACTACTACTAAAGACAGACAATGCTACAGTTATGTGGTACATAAACAAGCAAGGGGGCACTCACTCCTACCCCCTCTGCAGGCAAGCCATGTCCTTGTGGAACACAGCTCTAAACTATCAAGTTCATCTGCAAGCACAATTCCTGCGAGGAGAGAAAAACACACTGGAAGACGACTTAAGCAGAAACATCATGGATCCCCACGAATGGGAATTGAATCCACAAATATTCAGAATGATAACACAGAAATGGTGGAGCCCGGACATAGATCTGATTGTATCCCCAATGAACTGCCAGCTACAGAAATTCTGCACAAGGAGTTACCATCCACAAGCATGGAAAGTGGATGCCCTCTCATTCAGCTGGAAAAATCTACAAGTATATGCTTTCCCACCACTACCTCTCTTGCCAAAGGTACTCATAAAAGCCAGGCAAGAAGAGCCAAAGATGATCCTGATTGCACCAGCTGGCCACGCCTTCACTGGTACCCAATCTTAAAGAACTTAGCACAAGGACCACCCTGGATTTTGCCTCAAATCCCACATCTGCTGACTCAGCACAACAATCAGGTACTACACAGCCAGCTAAAGACCTTAAACCTAGCTGCATGGAAGATTCCTTCGTCAAGCAAGCAATGCCGCTCTCCAAAGCGGTTATGGATGTCATTCTGGAGGCCAGAAGGCCTAGTACCAGGAGAGCCTATTTGGATAAATGGAAGAGATTCTGTGCTTGGAACCAAGCTCACAGCCTTGACCTCATGTCCCAAACATTCCTCAGATACTACAATATTTAACTGAGATGCTGGACAATGGCCTCTCCTTCTCATCCATCAAGATCCACGCCTCTGCCATCTCTGCTCATTACAACACAGATCCACCAATTTTCTCAAATTCTTTGCTAAGACAGTACCTCAGAGGGGCTAAAAACATAAGACCGCCCCATAGAGCACCTACTCCAACTTGGGACCTCAACTTTGTTTTGGAAAAATTAACTTTACCTCCTTTTGAGCCAGCTAACACAGCAGACTTAAAATATATCTCTTGGAAAACTGCTCTACTCCTGGCAATAACATCAGCACGAAGAGTTTCAGAATTACAGGCACTAATGGCAGTGGAACCTTTCCTCATTTTCCACCAGGACAGGGTATCTTTAAGAACTAACCCTACGTTTATGCCAAAGGTGGTATCCAGTGTGGCTCTAAACCAAACTATTCATTTGCCAACTTTTTATCCAAAACCACAGAATAAAGGGGAGAGACTACTGCATTCCTTGGACATTCACAGGCAGTTACACTTCTACTTGGACAAAACCAAAGCTTTCAGGAAATCTGAGCAATTATTGGTAGCATATGCTGCACAAGCACAGGGAAAAGCCATTTCAAAACAGACTATTTCAAAATGGATAGGACATTGTATACGTTTCTGCTATACACACCATGGGAAACCTGTACCTAGCAGCATTAGATCTCACTCCACTAGGGCAACAGCCACTTCAACTGCCTACCTCAGAGGAGTACCTACCAAGGATATTTTGGAAGCAGCAACTTGGAGTTCTGTGCATACCTTCACCAAGCATTTCCATCTGCCTCTATACTCTAAATCCAGAGCTGGCTTCGGCAGTGCAGTGCTGCAGGGCCTTATAGCCACCCCTAATGCCTTATAGAACCAGCCACCCTACTTCAGCTTTGGGATTCTACCCAAGTGTAATGACTGCAGCAGTGTAACACGATGAACATAGTATAGTTTTGTACCTACCATAAATGTAGATGTTCGAGTGTATACACTGCTGCAGTCCAGGTTACCCTCCCTCCTTCCCCTCTTACTTGCTGGTACGTACCTATGTCTTCTACCCCTTACCACCTATGGGGAGTATTTGCTGGTAGCTGAAAGTTGTTTGCTTTTCTTATGTACGTTTTATTAGCAATTTGAATTGCCTACCTATTTGGGGGCACCTGACATCTGGGGCAAGAAAAACTGAAGAAAATGGCGTCGGCTGCATCTTATATCCCCCTGCCCCACTGACGTCAGGGAGGACGCGACAGCAACCGACGCCGGACCAAGACTTTGGAATTAGAGCTGACTGGGGAACCGCCTGACGGCAGGATAACCCAAATGTAATGACTGCAGCAGTGTATACACTTGAACATCTACATTTATGGTAGGTACAAAACTGTACTTTTTGGAACGGCCCAGACAGAACTCGGACCTAAATCCAATAGAAAATCCGTCGGGTGACCTGAAGAGGGCTGTGCACAACAGATGCCCTTGCAATCTGACAGATTTGGAGTGCTTTTACAAGGAAGAGTGAATGCTGTAATTAAATCAAAAGGTGCTTCAACAAAGTAATAGTTTAAGGGTGTGCACACTTTTATGCAACCTACTTATTGTACGTTTTTTATTTTTTTATATTTTTTTCCCCAAACAAATTTGTTTTTCAATTGAATTGTACAGGTTATAGGTCACATTAAAGGTGGGAAAGTTTTGAAATGATTTATTGTGGTCTCATTTGTTTGAAATAATTTATTGTGGTCTAATTTTTTTTATATCACAAAAATCTGGCATTTTAACGGGGGTGTGTACACTTTTTATATCCACTGTATGTCAAAATGTAGAAGGTTCTCCAGCTGGTGTCTTCAAAGGCAACTAGACCCCTTCCAGGTGGATGTTCCTGTAGTCCTCGCCTGTGTGTGTGAGCTTCTAAAATCAGAACTTTCATACTCCTCAGTGAAAGTCCATTTGTCAGCCATTTCAGCCTGCTTACCTATTGAACCACCCCTGTTGTCGAGGTTGGAGGTGAAACTTTTTCTTAAGGGGTTCTCCACATTAGACCACCAAGAAAACCAGTCCCTCTTGCATGGGACCCGAACTACGTACTGCAGAAACTTACCACTGCCCCCTTTGAACCGGCAGCTTCTGCCTCTTTAAAGATGTGCACCTGGAAGGCTGTCTTGTTTGTAGCCCTTACTTTCAGCTAGGAGATTCTCTGAGCTGCAAGCATTCATGGCCACTCCACCCTACACTGTCCTCCACAAAGACAGGGTAACTCTTCGTACCAATCCCCCCATCATGCCCAAAATGCTCAGTGAACTGTCCCCCAACCAAGCTATACATTTACTGAATTTTTCCCTTAACCACAGAATGAAAATGAGAGAGTGCACCACTCCCTTGATCATCTTTTCACCCCCAGGGTCCTGGGGAAAGCTGTATCCAAACAGACAATGTCCACCTGGATATGCAAAACTGTTACCTTCTGTCACTCTTTTCATGGTAAAGACTTACCCCACACTGTTAAAGCACATTCTACTAAAGCCAGTGGCCTCTTCAGTGTCTTTCCTCAAAGGCCTGTATACAGCTGCCGTCTTAGAGGCAGCCACATGGTCCTCTGTACAGTATAAATTGGATAACATTTCCAGAGCCAGGGGAAGATTTGCAAGGGCCATCCTCCAAGGTTTTCTGGAGACTGCTACATCTTCCTCCACTCTTTGTCCTGCTTGAGCTGTGGTACTCTCCCACAAGTGAGAATACTGCAACATGAGAAAAGAAGGACATAGATTATTTGTGTAAAATCTTAACATAACAGTAGAGGTCCTTCTCTAAAATGTTGCAGTATTCCTTTCCTCCTTCCTTATCCCCCTTTGACCTTTTCCTTGTTTGGATGGTATCATTCCTGTTCATCTTAAACTGTTGTCCGACTGGCCAGTCAGTTCTGAGATCTGTGCATTACAGACATTACATTTATGGCCTTGTGAGTGCTGTCCCACGCACCCGGATAGCAACCAGACTTAAGTTTTGACATAGGAGCCAGATGTTCGGGTCGCCTGAGGTGGAAGATCCCACAAGTGAGTATACTGCAACATGGGAGAGAAGGACATTTATGTTTTAGTAAGATTTTGCACAACTAATCTTTCTCCTTGTTGCTTGGTCATTTGTACACACAATAGAAAGGCTAAAAACTACTGTGGAAATGTAAGGTTAGGCTTCTTAAGATCATCACAGATCAATAGTCTATTGTATACCTATGAACTGGTGTTCAGTCTTCATCTGGAAGTTGATTGGTAGTTCAGGACCCTCCTAGAAAGAAGCTGAACAAGGAAAAAATCTCAGCCAAACAAAAGTCTGGGATCCAGAAGGAAATGGCAGGGACTGCTCTTCAAAACTAAGAGTTCCTTTTTGAAAATGAGTCAGCCCCCTGCAAATGAATGATTATATGCTGATAAGTACCTCTACCTCCCTCCTGCCCTTCCTTCTCATCTTCCTTCTGCCGGGTTCTCTCTCAACCCTGTAGGCTGGCTGCAAATAATTTCAGAAACCTGGATTCTCGGGATAATTCTGACAGAATACACTTGGCAGTGGATAGAAACTCATTCCCTTTTCAGAGGAATTCCAAGGGGTGAAGGCGCAGTGTTCAACAGTTTTTCTCATGTGTAGGAGCTCCTTGACCGTTATCCTTCCTCTTGTCAGGTAGGGTAAGCTTTGGGAATCTACCCAAAATGCTGCTGAAGCAGTGGGAATGATGAAGATAGTACAGTTGCACAAATCCTACTTACCTGTAACAGAAGGTAATCAAATTCCTCACTGCCTCCATTGCTGAAACCACCCACCATACCCTATATTGTGTGTAGCTGAGATGGGTTTCCACCTCTTTGATTTGAATGTTGCTGGATTTGTTTTTTGTATGTTATTTTAGTTTGCTGTGAATTTAGTCTTGCTAGATGATTCTGGCTTTAGGTACTTCCCTCCTCTTTGTGGACGGGAAACCACCTTAATCACTCCTGTGACAGCTGAAATCTTCCCTCTCAGGATATGCTCAGTCTGTCAGCTGTCACAGGAAGAGAGGGAGGGGGAGTCTGAGCTTTTGAAAGCTAGCCAGTACTAGGTAAATTGGCAGATAACCCAAAGTATCACTGAATAATTCAAACATCTATTGTTATAGGTATGTATGGACTTGCTCAACAGTACTTTCTGCCTTCTTATGAAATTGTCCACCTCTAGTTGCTATGTTGCTAATCAGGAAAAAAAATGAAAGTTGGTGCCATAATATTAACCAGGACCCATTCAGTGATTCTGTACCACTGTTTCTTCTACGTTTATGTGAGTTACTATTCTCACCCCTATATTATGCTTTATTAAGGTGTTGTCTTTCGGGGAATTTCAGCAGGTCTGCCTATGGATGATCCTCCTCTTTCTTCTCAGACTTTGGTCAAGCTATTCTTTAGAGGTTTTGTATTTAAGACAGTCTAGGAAACAGGTAGCACCTTATTGGGATTCTTAACTTTTTGCTGGAAAGTTACCTCTGCCCCCTTTTGAAACAGCTATTCAGGCTTCTTCCTGGTTGGTTGAGGATTTGAAAGACTTGTTTTGCTTATTGCTCTGACATCTGTAACAGAGTATCTAAGTTGCTAGCTCTCATGGTGGGGAAAAAACTATTTGATATTACACAGAGATACTGTTTAAGAACAAATCCCTCGTTCATGCCAGTAGTAGATTGAGAGTACTTTTCATCAACCATCTATCTCCCTGTATTCTTTCCTGAACTAAAAACAGGTAGAGACATGTTCTTCGTGTTTTACTGTTGCAGTCATTACATTTGGGTAATCTGCTGGCAGGTTGCCCTCATTCGGCCTGAATTCCAAAGTCTTGGGTCCTGTGTCAGTTGCCGTCTCCTCTTCCATGACGTCAGGTCGTCAGGAGTATAAAACAAGCAGCCAACGCCATTGTCTTTCTTCTTTATTGCCATGCGGTCCCCGAAACCGAAGCATTTCCCAAGTGCCGGTTGGCCGATTCCTGAAATATTCGAATTTCAGTTTCAGAACCAAAGTCTTCACTAAAGCTAAGTACCCCGTTGGGGAAACTTTTTTCTTGCTCCATACAGATGTCAGAAAAAGTTAATAATTGTATTACTTGTGGGAAGCAAATACCTCAAGGATTTCCATTTATACTGTATTCCTTGCCTAGGCCCTGATCACAATGTGCGCCTGGCTGTCGGTTTTGTGCTAGATTTAACCAACGCACTATTAAGCGTCTGTATATTTTTGCATCAAAGTATTTTGGAAACAGATTTAACTACCCAGAAAATGTCTGATAGCAGTACGACTACTGGAGTACATAAAAAATGCAAAGAAAAGGACAGAGAAAGGCAGCTGAGATCCAAAACCGACTATGCCGGTACTCAGTGAGGCGCTTTCGCAGCCCCTGATACCCGCTGCCTTCGAGTCGCAGGTCTCTACCGACATCCATGTGGAGTCCGGCATGCCACAAGATACTCAAAGTATTGGACCGACGGATGCATCTCCCTCGAATGGGTCCAGAGCCGCTGAGCAGGCACCAGCTTCTGAGGGTGTATTCAAACCTCAACATTTGTATATCAGACAGACGACGGCTGCAAAACCAAAGACAAAAGCAACTTCTAAAACTAAAAAAATTACGCATGAGCCATGTGCACAGGCCTCTATGCCTAAAAAACAGATGATCAAAATGGCTGAAGACCTTATTACCTTGATCAGGGGTACCCATCCCCCTCCTGATAAGAGGTCTAGGCAAGACACTGATTATGAATCTTCAGACCAGGTTTCTATTTCTTCTGATTCCTCTTCTGATCAGGAATTATCTATACCGCCCTATGAGGATTCTGGTGCTGAGGAGTCTATTCCTTCTGCATCTCCTCTTGAGGATTATTCATTTGGAGAAACCTTGCATGCTTTGAGGGAGCATTTTCACTGGGAGAGTCAAGACTACTCAGAATCAAAAAAGAGGCTCAGGGATTTCCTCCTCCTCCCTCAGAACAGGCCTTTAGCCATTCCCCCTATTTTTAGACATTGTGGATGATGTGTTTTCGGAGTCAAGCTTGCCCCCTGACTCCTTACCTCTAGCTCCCAGTAAGCCTGACATATATTACAGGGTCTCTGACTCGCATAAAGTTTTATTTAGAAACCCTGCTGCTGATCCTGAAACTATTTCTCAGGGTCCAATGGGAGTTAAGGCCTCAACAGCAAAAAATCCTACCCCCTCTGACAGAGATTCAAGGGCGCACTGGACAGATGGTGAAAAAAGGTTTATACATCTGCAACCTTGGCAATCAGGGCCTTAAACTGTCAATTTCATATGCTTAAGTACCAACAACATGTTATGGGATTGCTGAAACAGAAAATTATGTCAATTTCAGAATGTGCAGAAAATAAAGAATTGCAGAAATTATTGCATGCAGCTGAACAAGTTGGAAAGCATACTTTGCAGTGTGGTTTTGATTCCTTAGAGGCCTCCTGCAGGGCCGCAGTTACTGGATCTGTGATTAGGAGGCATGCCTGGTTAAAGGAACAAAATTTACCTGATCATGTTAAAGCTAAATTGCTAGATGCACCTCTACAGCATGAGTCTCTGTTTGGTATTAAGGCAGAAGAGGTTTTAAAGAAAATGCAAGACAAAGCTAAGTCTATGCAAACTGTTAGACTTCTTACAAGTGCAGCCACCAAGATTCAGTAGACACTGGCCTACCAAAAATTGGTCCTTTCCTGTGTCAGACAGAGCTCAAAGGGGAAAATCCAGATGCCCTAAGGGTTCCGGATACCAGGCGCAAGATTCATACAGGTGAAAGCATTGGGACACTTCCACCTCCAAATCTGGAGGCGATAAAGCGCAAACCTACAGAAAGCAATCCCAATGACTTCCCTCTGCCTTCACCAAGCACTTATCTTTTGGCAGCACCAATAGGGGGGAAATTAGCACTTTTTGCTCAAAATTGGCAGTTAATAAACCATGACAAGTGGGTACTAAACATCATATCACAGGGGTACAGATTCCATTTCCACACTCTGCCAGTGGCAAATGGTTGGCCAGATCTGCCAAAAAATCAATGGGCAGAGGCACAGAAGCAGGTTATGTCCCTCATAGATATGGGGGCCATTCAGACAGGAAAAAGGACAAGATTTTTACTCAAGACTGTTCTTGGTACCTAGAAAGGACAAAGGCCTGGCGGCCAATACTGCATTTATCGATTGTGAACACATACCTGGACATTCCAAAATTCAAAATGCTGACTTTGCAGCAGCTTCTGCCCATGCTGGGCAAGAATGCTTAGCTGGTGACTTTAGACCTAAAAGAGGCATACCTGCACATCCCAGTAAGACAATCGTGCAGAAGATACCTCAGATTCAAAGCTGGCTTAATGCATTACCAATTTTCTGCACTGCCCTTTGGCTTATCTACTGCGCCCAGGGTCTTTACAAAGTGCCTGGCACCAGTAATTGCATTTTGCAGACATAGATGTATACAAATATATCCTTACTTGGATGACCGTCTCATTCAAGCAGAGAACAAGGACACTCTTTTCTTCGACACCTGGCGTTTGTGAAAAGGCTTCTAACATGCTTTGGGTACACAATAAACTAAAAGAAATCACAACTGGTACCCTCTCAAAAGATAACATTCATGGGTGCAAGCTTGAATACAACTGCCCAGATGGCTTACCTCATGCCAGACGAGCAAAGGCAACTGACTGCTTACTTCAAACTGATGGCAACAAAAACCCAGTCTTCAGCATGACAAATTCTGCAGGCTCTGGGCTTCATGGCATCCTGCATACTACTGATTCCATATGCAAGACTGCATATGATGAAACTTCAGTGGTACCTAAAAAGTTTATGGAGTCAACATTCTCACAGTCTGGAAACAATGATTCCTCTCATTCCCTGCCTGCAACAGGAGTTTCTGTGGTGGGCAAAGGCATGTCACCAAAACATGGGGATGGCCATTCACTCTACCCCCTGCCAGCCAAATCATGACAACAGACTCATCAGATTATGCCTGGGGGGCCCACATGTCAGTAAGATGCATTCAGGGCTTATGGTCACCAAAATAAATGCATCTGCATATCAACCAGAAAGAGATGCTAGCTGTTCAAAATGCCCTAACAGCCTTCAAGGACTTACTTCATCCAGGACAACTACTGATTAAGACGGACAACACCACAGTCATGTGGTATATAAACTAGCAAGGGGGCACACACTCATACCCTCTCTGCAGATTAGCCATGGCACTGTGGAACGCAGCTTTGACCTACCAAATACATCTTCAAGCTCAATTCCTGCCAGGAAAACAAAACACTCTGGCAGACTATTTAAGCAGAAACCTTATGGACCTTCTCGAGTGGAAACTAAATCCACAAGTCTTCAGCATGATAACAGAGAAATTGGGGAGTCCAGACATAGATCTATTTGCCTCTCCTCAGAATTATCAGTTGAAAAGATTATGCACAAGGACTTTTCACAGACTAGCATGGAAAGTGGATGCCCTATCCTTCAGTTGGAAAAACCTATCAGTTTACGCCTTTCCTCCTCTGTCTCTTCTCCCCAAGGTGGTCCTAAAAGTCAGACAAGAGAAACCAAAGATGATACCAATTGCCCCGGACTGGCCCCGCCAATGCTAGTACCCAATCCTAAGGAACTTGTCTCAATACCTAGCTTGGACCTTGCCTCAAAGACCACAATTATTGTCCCAGCAAAACGGTCAGATCCTGCACAATCAACTACAAACTCTGAACCTGGCAGCATGGCTGATCATGTAGTCATACAAACCGCACCTCTCAGTAAAGCTGTGATGGATGTCATTTTGGAACCCAGAAGGCCTAGTACTAGAAAATGTTATGCTGACAAATGGAAGAGATTCTGTGCTTGGAATCAAGCACAAGGAACTAATACAGCAGAACCAAATATTCCTCAGATATTACAATACTTAACGGAGATGCTTGACAAAGGCCTATCTTTCCCATCAATTAAAATCCATGCCTCTGCCATCTCGGTTCATTACATTACAGAGCCACCAATCTTTACTCATCCTTTACTAAAGCAGTATCTTAGAGGAGCCAAAAATGTAAGGCTTCCTAGAAGATCACCATTGCCTGCATGGGACCTCAATTATGTGTTGGAAAAGCTCACCCTGCCTCCATTTGAACCGGCTGCTACCGCTGATATAAAGTTCTTATCATGGAAAACAGTTCTGCTACTAGCAATTATTTCAGCAAGAAGAATTTCAGAGCTACAGGCCCTAATGGCTGTAGAGCCTTTTGTCATATTTTACCCAGACAGGGTTTCTATGAGGACAAATCCTACTTTTATGCCTAAGTTCGTTTCCAGTGTGGCTCTTAACCAAACTATTCATCTGCCAACCTTTTATCCAAATCCGCAGAACAAGGGGGAGAGAATTCTGCATTCCTTGGACGTACACAGCCAGCTAAGATTCTACTTAAGCAGGACTAAAGCTCTAAGAAATACTGAGCAATTACTAGTGACATATACTGCAGGATCAGAGGGCAAGGCTATTTCAAAGCAGACATTTTCAAAGTGGATAAGCCACTGCATCCGATGTTCATCGTGCATACAGCTGCAGTCATAACAGATGGGTTCTCCTGCCGTCAGGCGGGTCCTCGGTCGGCCGAATTCCAAAGTCTAGGTCCGGCGTCGGTTGTCGTCGCTTCTTACCTGATGTCAGTGCGACAGGGGTATAAAAGAACCAGCCGACGCCATTTTCTTCAGTCTTTCTTGCTGCGCGGTGCCCGAAGCAGAAGCAGTTCGCAAGTGCCGGTCGGCCAGCTCCTGAGATTACGAAAAATTTGGAAACCGAAGTCTTCTTAAAAGCCAAGTACCCCGTTGGGGAAACTTTTCTTGCCTCAGACCGATTTCAGACAAAGTTAATAATTGTATTTCTTGTGGGAAGCAAATTCCGCATAAGGATTTCCATTCCTTCTGTATACCTTGTTTAGGCCCAGACCACGACGTCTCAGTCTGTCGCTTTAGTGCTACCTTCAACAAACGCACTATTAAGCATCGGGCGGAGTTCGCCCAGCATTTTTTTGGGAAAGCATTTAACTATACCATGTCGTCGGATACTCCGACTCCGGTTTTGTCTAAAAAACGCAAAGACAAGGACCGACACTCGAGGTCCGCGGCCTCTACCAACACCACGCCAAAGCCGACTACACGTGGTCCGGTTCTCAGTGAGGCGCCTACGCAGCCCCTGATTACCGACCACAAATCTTTGGCGGTGTCTCTTGTACCCGAGGTCGCAGGCTCCTCGGCCCACACCCCGGCTACAGATACCGAAGCCACTCTTGGCATTGAAACACAGAATGTGGACAGGTCCACCTCCACTCAAGGTGTCTTCAGACCTTCCTCTTCTTTCTCCATCAAGGCTTTCACCAAGTCTAAAGCATCCATGCACCCTAAAAGACCAGCTACACAGGGCCCATCTCCAGGCCCCATGCCTAAGAAACAGATGCTTAAAATGGCTGAGGATTTAATTACTCTAATCAGAGGTTCTCAGCCACCTCCGGACAAAAGGCCCAGAGTGGAAGAAGATTCCCCCTCTGATCAGGGCTCCATTATTTCAGAACACTCTGATGATCAGGAACAGTCTTACTCCCCTTTTGAAGACTCTGATGCAGAGGAGTCTATTCCTTCTGTATCCCCCCCTGAGGATTACTCATTTGGGGAAACTTTGCATACCTTAAGGGAACACTTCCACTGGGAAGGCCAGGATTATTCAGATTCCAAGAAAAGGCTCAGGGAATTTCTTTTGTTACCCCAGCACAGGCCTCTGGCTATACCTCCTGTCTTGGACATCCTAGATGATGTTTACTCAGAGGCCTGCCTTAACCCGGACTCTCTACCTCCAGCTCCAGTTAAGCCTGACAGGTACTACAGGGTTCCTGACTCGCACCAGTTTCTTTACAAAAGCCATGCTGCTGACCTAGAAACCATCTCACAGGGGCCCAAGGGAGTTGAGGCTTCCATTGCCAAAAATCCACTGCCTTCCGAGAGAGATTCCAGATCCTTAGAAAGGTGGGGAAAAAAGGTATATACCTCGGCTACCTTAACCATGAGAGCCTTAAACTGTCAGTTTCATATGCTAAAATACCAACAGTTTCTGTTATCTCAATTGAAAAGTAAAATGTCACAACCTGAACAACCAGACTTGAAGGAGTTGCAGGATTTGATGCATAGTGCAGAACAAGTGGGTAAACATACCTTACAATGTGGTTTTGATGCTCTAGAGGCCTCATGTAGAGCTGCTGTTACAGGCTCAGTCATACGTAGGCATGCCTGGCTCAAGGAACAAGCCTTGCCTGATCATGTCAAAGCTAAATTACTAGACGCCCCTCTTCAAAAGGATGTACTATTTGGGGCAAATGCTAAGGAAGTATTACGGAAAATGGAGGAAAAAGCTAAATCAATGCAAACTGTGAAAGAATTTCTATAGGTTCAACCCCCACGTTTTAGTAGAAATTGGCCTTCCAAAAACTGGTCCTTTCCTGCCACAGACAGACCCCAAAGAGGCAGATACAGGCACCCGAGGGGCAGAGGACAATCACAAGGATCGTACAGAGGCAGACAATGGCAAGCTCCTACACAAAGAGGTGGTGAGGACAACTCACAATCTTTCAGAAAGCAGACCCAATGACTTTCCCCTTTGCAGGCCAACCAGGTCTCAAATGGCAGCCCCCTTAGGAGGAAAGCTGGCACTATTCTCAAAAAACTGGCATGTTGTCACAAAGGACAAATGGATCCTGGACATTATAAACAGAGGCTACAAATTCCATTTTCATACCCTTCCAAAAATGAGAGGCATACCAAACCTGCCACACAATCAAAGGGCAGAGGCACAAAAGCAAATTTCAGATCTTATAAACATGAAAGCTATTCAAGAGGTACCTACACATGAACAAGGTCAGGGTTTTTATTCCAGGCTATTTCTGGTGCCAAGGAAGGGAAAAGATTGGAGACCTATTTTGGATCTTTCCATCCTAAACACATTCCTACTCGTACCAAAATTCAAGATGCTCACTCTACAGCAACTTATTCCCATGCTGGGCAAGGAGTCTTGGCTGGTAACATCGGACCTCAAGGAGGCATACCTGCATGTCCCAATCAGACAAAATTGCAGAAGATACCTCAGATTTCTTGCAGGTTCAACCCATTATCAATTCTCTGCATTGCCCTTTGGCTTATCTACTGCGCCCAGAGTATTCACGAAATGCCTGGCATCAGTAATTGCCTACTGCAGACTTCAAGGGATACAAATATACCCTTATTTGGACGACTGCCTGATCCAAGCGGACAGCAAGCACATTCTTCTGAAACATCTGGCTTAGGTAATAATGTTATTAAACTCTCTGGGATACACAGTCAACAAAGAGAAATCAAGGCTAATACCCACTCGGAATATAATTTTCCTGGGTGCCAATTTGGACACAAACACCCAGATGGCCTACCTCACGCCAGAGAAGCAGGGGCAACTAATTCAATATTTCAGAACACTGGCAAATTGCACCAGGCTGACTGCAAGGAAAGTCCTGCAGGCTCTGGGATTCATGGCATCTTGCATCTTACTAATCCCATGTGCAAAGCTGCATATGAGAAAACTACAATGGTACCTAAAAAACATATGGTCTCAACACAGCCACAGTTTGGAAACAACAATACCACTAATTCCATGTCTGCAAAAGGAATTTCTGTGGTGGGCTCAAGCATGTTAAACAAACACAGGTCTTCCATTCAGCAAGCCTCAAGCAAATCAAGCCATCACAACAGACGCCTCTGACTACGCCTGAGGGGCGCACATGACAGACCGGTGCATTCAGGGCAAATGGTCCCAAAAAGAAAAGCACCTTCACATCAATCAAAAAGAAATGCTAGCAGTAATAAATGCTATTATAGCTTTCAAGGACCTTCTACAACCAGGTCAACTATTGATAAGAACGGACAACACCACAGTTATGTGGTACATAAACAAGCAGGGAGGAACACATTCTTATCCCCTATGCAGACTGGCCATGTCACTTTGGAACATGGCCATGGACTTACAAATGGAACTACAAGCACAGTACTTGCCAGGCAAGGAAAACACGCTGGCAGACAACCTAAGCAGGAATATGACAGATCCACACGAATGGAAGTTGCATCCAAAAGTTTTTACAGAAATAATACAAGAATGGGGAAGGCCAGACATAGATCTCTTTGCCTCCCACAAAAATCATCAATTGACAAAATTCTGCTCGAGGATCTTCCATCCAAAGGCCTGGAGAGTGGACGCTCTCTCTTTCAGTTGGACATCAATGACAGTTTATGCCTTCCCGCCTCTTCCTCTGCTGCCCAAAGTCCTATTGAAGACCAGAGCAAACAGACCAAAGATGATCCTCATTGCTCCGGACTGGCCAAGGCAACACTGGTACCCACTCCTGAGGAGCCTGATGCATTCCCCTCCATGGACCCTGCCTCTAATGCCTCTTCTTCTGACTCAGCACAGCTTCAAAACTCTTCACAGTCAGCTAAAAACACTCAATCTAGCCGCATGGAAGATTCCTTAGCATCACAGCAGGCCCTACTCTCCAAGGAGGTGCAGGATGTCATTTTGGAGGCCAGAAGGCCATCAACTAGAAAAGCTTACTCCGCAAAATGGAAACGTTTTTGTGACTGGAATGAGAAAAAGGGCCAGAACCCTGGAAAACTGAATTTACCTCAAATACTACAATATTTGGCTGAACTGCTAAGCAGTGGACTTTTTCTCCTCCATCAAAATCCATGCCTCAGCCATTTCTGCAGAATACAACACAGATCCTCCTTTATTCTCTCACCCTCTTTTAAGACAGTTCCTCAGAGGGGCTAAGAATTTAAGACCTCCAAGGAAACAACCAATACCTGCTTGGGATCTCAGTTTCATTCTGGAAAAACTGACTTTGCCTCCTTTTGAGCCAGCTGCCTCATCAGATGTGCAATATTTGTCCTGGAAAACAGCTTTCCTTCTGGCTATCACTTCAGCTCGTAGAGTTTCAGAACTACAGGCTCTCATGGCTGTTCAGCCTTTTATCATCTTCCATCAGGACAGAGTTTCCTTACGAACCAACCCGTCCTTTATGCCTAAAGTGGTATCCAGGGTAGCTTTAAATCAGGCCATACATTTACCTACTTTTTATCCCAATCCTCAAAACAAAGGAGAGAGATTACTACACTCCTTGGACATCCACAGGCTACTGCGTTATTATTTGGACAGAACAAAACCTTTCAGAAAATCAGAACAGCTCTTTGTGGCCTATGCGGTAGGAGCTCAAGGAAAACCAATTTCCAAACAGACAATCTCAAAATGGATAGCCCACTGCATACGCTTTTGCTATTCCTTTCATGGCAAAACTGTACCTACGGGCATTAGAACTCATTCCACCAGGGCCACAGCCACCTCTGCAGCCTTCCTCAGAGGAGTTCCTACCAAGGATATTTTGGAAGCAGCCACTTGGAGTTCTGTGCATACCTTCTCCAAACACTACAACCTACCATTATACTCCAAATCTAGAGCAGGCTTTGCCACTGCAGTCTTGCAGGGCATTTTGGCTCCTCCTAGTTCCACCTAGTGCCTACCACCCCTTTCTTAGCTTTGGGATTCTACCCATCTGTTATGACTGCAGCTGTATGCACGATGAATAGTACAGTTTTGTACCTACCATAAATGTAGATGTTCGAGTGCTAATACAGCTGCAGTCCAGGTTTCCCTCCCTCCTTCCCCTCTAGGGGTATTCTTTTATGGTGTATTTGCTTGCAGCTACTGTTTTTTGATTATATTGCATTGCATTACTACATAATTTTATGTATTGCCTTCCTTCTGGGGGCACCTGACATCTGGGGCAAGAAAAACTGAAGAAAATGGCGTCTGCTGGTTCTTTTATACCCCTGTCGCACTGACATCAGGGAAGAAGCGACGACAACCGACGCTGGACCTAGACTTTGGAGTTCGGCCGACCGAGGACCCGCCTGATGGCAGGAGAACCCATCTGTTATGACTGCAGCTGTATTAGCACTCGAACATCTACATTTATGGTAGGTACAAAACTGTACTTTTCTGCTACTTACACCATGGTAAATCTGTGCCCAAGGGCATTAGGTCTCATTCCACGAGAGCTGCAGCTACTTCAGTAGCCTTTCTAAGGGGAGTACCAACCAAAGACATTCTATAGGTTGCTACTTGGAGTCCTGGTCATGCCTTTACAAAGCATTATCATTTGCCTCTTTACTGTAAGTCCAGAGCAGGCTTTGCCACTGCAGTTCTGCAGGTCCTTATCGCCGCTCCTAATGCTGTTTAGCTCCAGCCCCCCCAACCATAGCTTTGGGATTCTACCCAAATGTAATGACTGCAACAGTGAAACACGAAGAACATAGTACAGTTGTGTACACCTAACATAAATGTAGATGTTCGAGTGTATTCACTGTTGCAGTCCAGATTACCCTCCTGCCATCCCCGTCATTCTGGAGTTCATCTTTCCTTCTCTATTTTCTACAACCTATGTGGTGTATTTGCTGGTAGATGAAGGTAAAGTTTATATTGATGCGTGTATATACATATACATATATATATATATATATATATATATAGATATAGATATATATATATATATATAGATATAGATATATATATATATATATATATATATATATATATATATATATATATATATAGATATATATATATATATATATATATATATAGATATAGATATATAGATATATAGTTTTTTTTTCTGCTACCTTTTTGGGGGCACCTGACATCGGGGGCTAGAAAAACTAAAGAAAATGGCATAGTCTGCATGTTTTATACCCCTGACGACCTGTCATGGAAGAGGAGACCGCAACCGACGCAGGACCCAAGACTTTGGAATTCAGGCTAACTGAGGGCAATCTGCCAGCAGATTACCGAAATGTAATGACCGCAACAGTGAATACACTCGAACATCTACATTTATGGTAAGTGTACACAACTGGACTTTTCTTAAGAGATGTTATTAAAAATGGGAGAGTTCTGCCTGTCGGTGTGGCTGTCTGCCTGTCGGTGTGGCTGTCTGCCTGTCGGTGTGGCTCTCTGCCTGTCGGTGTGGCTCTCTGCCTGTCGGTGTGGCTCTCTGCCTGCCTGCCTGTCTCTGCCTGCCTGCCTGTGTGTATTACTAGGGTTGTTTGCCTCTAAACTTGAGGGCCCGTTTCCTGAATTGTTTTGTACACTGTCCTTTTTACTACTGTGATTTAGTTCTGATGGTGTTTTTGAGTCATGTAATGCTTTTTTTGCTGGTAATACATCCCGTAATATTGCTGGACCAGGTTTCACTTATTTATTTATTTATTTTTAATGCACTTTTAACTCACCAAAGGTGAGGAGTAGGTGAAAAAATTAAGAAAGTCACCTTTGCTTGCTCTTTAGGTTTAAGAAAGTCAAAGAAACGTAGTGAGTCACCACCAGCGGAGCTCCCCAGCTTGCGGCGGAGCACACGCCAAAAGACCACGGGCTCCTGTGCTAGTACCAGGCAAGTAAATTTACTGAATAGTATGTTTAATTTTTAGGGCATTTGAAGCAGTCTACAGAAAAGTGTCAGCCTTTTTTTACTGGTACTGAAATTACAGTAGGAGGTGTTATCTTGTATGGGTCTGTATTTAATAAAGCATGGTAATAAGTAAAAAAAAATGGCTACGTTACTGTAAGCAGCACAAAGTGGGCAAGCCCTAAAGGGGTTTATAGACAAAGAATTATAACTGAGATTGAGTATAACCAAGTAGATGTGTGTGTGTGTGAAAAACAGATATCAAGAATTTCACATTGAGAGCACTGCATTTTACCTCCTTGCTGCCACCCAAGAGTCTGAAGCATTAGACAGCGTGGGCAAGAGACGATGTTCATCGTGTTTCACTGTTGCAGTCATGACTGTAGGGTTCTCCCCTGCCGGCAGGTAGTCCTCGGTCGGCCAGAATCCCAAAGTCTGGGTCCGGCGTCGGCTGTTCAACCATGCTCCCTGACGTCCGAGCGCCAGGAGTACAAAGCTGACAGCCGACGCCACGTTCTCCAGTCTTTCTTGCCGTGCGGTGATAGCAGTTCGCAAGTGCCGGTCGACTGACTCCTGACAATTTTTTCTGAAAAACTTCAGTCCGAAGACTTTTTTCTCCACTCAAAACTAAGTACCCCGTTGGGGAAACTTTTTCTTGCTCCAGTCCGATGTCAGAAAAAGTTAATAATTGTATTTCATGTGGGAAGCAAATACCTCATAAGGATTTTCATTCTTACTGTATTCCTTGCTTAGGCCCTGACCACAACGTAGCTAGTTGTCAGTTTTGTGCTAGATTCAATCAGCGTACAATTAAACGAAGGTACGATTTTGCATTTCATTACTTCGGTAGGCGTTTTAACTACAAAATGTTGTCTGATACGGTTCCGGCTACCGGAGTTCACAAACAACGCAGGGACAAAGACAGGCCTCCGAGGTCCAAATCTGATGATATCGCACAAGCAGAGCCAGCTTCAGGTTCGGCCGTCGTCAGTGAGTCGCTTTTGCAGCCCCTGTCGTCGGCCATTTCGGAACAGATGGCTGAAACGGACTCCCACGAGGAGCCAACTAGGCCTTTGAATATTTCTATTGCAGGACCTTCGGACAATGCTCCTTCGGATGGGTCCGGAGCCGCTGTGAAGGTACCGGCTTCCGAAGGGGTTTTCAGGCCTACTCAGCTTTTAATAAAGGCAAAGCCAAAGACAAAGGCAAAGACTCCTTCCAAATCAAAGACTGCAACACAGGCCTCTTCTGAACCGGCTCCCAAGTCACAGAAACATTTACTTAAGATGGTGGAGGATTTACTTACTATGATTAGGGGTTCACATCCCCCTCCAGATAAAAGGCCAAGGCAGTAAGTTTATTATGATTCCTCTGATCAGGCTTCTGTTTCTTCAGTTTCTTCTTGTGACCAGGAATATTCTTTCCCTCTTTATGAGGATTCTGATGCTGAGGAATCCATTCCTTCAGCTTCTCCCCCTGAGGATTTCTCTTTTGGGGAAACTTTGCATGAAATGAGGGAATATTTCCACTGGGAAGGACAGGAGTATTCAGAATCTAAGAAAAGACTAAGGGATTTTCTTCTTCTTCCCCAACATAGACCCCTGGCTATTCCTCCTGTTTTGGATATTGTGGATGATGCTTTTTCGGAGGCTAACTTAACCCCTGACTCGTTTCCTCCTGCTCCTGTTAAGCCTGATAGATATTACAGGGTTCCTGATTCCCACCAGTTTTTATACAAGAACCCTACTGCTGACCCTGAAACTATTTCTCAGGGTCCTAAGGGAGTTGAGGCCGCTTCTGCTAAAAACCCCATTCCCACTGAGAAGGATTCTAGATCTTTAGAAAGATGGGGCAAAAAAGTGTACACTTCTGCTACTTTATCTATTAGGGCTTTAAACTGTCAGTTTCATATGCTGAAATACCAGCAATTTCTCTTGTCTGTTTTAAAACAAAAGCTTACTTCCATTTCTGCCTGTGCAGATGATAAGGAATTACATGACTTAATGCATGCCACTGAACAAGTTGGGAAGCATGGTTTACACTGTGGATTTGATGCCTTGGAGGCTTCTTGTAGGGCTGCTGCCTCTGGCACAGTTATTAGAAGGCATGCATGGTTAAAGGAACAAAATTTACCAGAACAAGTAAAAGCTAAATTATTGGATACTCCTGTTCAGCATAATGTTTTGTTTGGATCAAAAGCTGAAGAGGTGATTAAAAAGATGGAGGACAAGGCGAAATCCATGCAAACAGTTAGATTTCTTACAAGTACAGCCACCCAGATTTAGCAGGAATTGGCCTACAAAAAATTGGTCCTTTCCCAATTCAGACAGGCCTCAGAGGGGTAGATATAGACGCTCCTGAGGAAGGCCTCAAACACAAGCTTCTTATAGACCAAGACAGTGGACTGCTTCCACCCCTAGGGGAGGAGAGGACAGGTCACAAACTCATAGGAAACAGACTCAATGACTCCCCTCTGTTGGGCTGCAGGAATTTCTTGCCTGGAAGCCCCTCTCGGAGGAAAACTTTCTCTTTTTCATCGAAATTGGACTCGTATAACCCCAAGACAAGTGGGTTCTGGATGTGGTTTCAAGAGGGTACAAATTCCATTTTCATACACTGCCAAGGCCAAGCAGATGGCCAGACCTTCCAAAACATCAATGGACAGAGGCCTTAAACCAGGTGGAAGCTCTTTTGGCTATGAAAGCCATAGAACTAGTTCCACTTTCAGAGATGGGACAAGGTTTTTACTCAAGGCTCTTTCTAGTCCCCAGGAAGCAAAATTCATGGAGACCCATTCTGGATCTGTCAGTCTTGAACACCTTTCTAGAGATTCCAAAATTCAAGATGCTTACTCTACAGCAGCTACTTACAATGCTGTCCAGAAATACATTGATGGTAACTTTGGATTTAAAGGAGGCATATTTACACATTCCCATCAGGCAGGAACGCAGAAAATACCTCAGGTTCAAGGCCAGATCGAGGCACTTTCAATTCTCTGTGCTGCCCTTTGGATTGTCTACTGCGCCCAGGGTCTTCACCAAATGCCTGGCTCCAGTAGTAGTTTACTGCAGACGCAAGGGAATTCAGATTTATCCTTATCTGGACGACTGTCTTATTCAGGCAGACAGCAAGGAGGTCTTACTCCAGCATCTACGGTTTGTTCAGGATCTCCTCAAGTTCCTGGGATTCACTGTAAACATAAAAAAGTCAAATTTGACACCCTCACAACGGATAATTTTTCTGGGTGCTTCTTTAAACACAACAACCCAGATGGCATCTCTGACATACGAAAAACAGTTTCTGCTGGCTTCAACTTTCAAAACCTTGGCAACTTTAACTCGGCTATCTGCAAGGAGATTCCTGCAGGCTTTGGGTTACATGGCCTCCTGCATCCTTCTCGTACCATATGCAAGACTACACATGAGGAAAATACAGTGGTACCTAAAAAGTGTATGGTCTCAGCATTGCCACAGTTTAGACATACTGATCTCCGTGCTGCCTTGTCTTCAAAAGGAATTCCTTTGGTGGTCCAAGGCATGTACTCTAAACAAAGGGAAACCCTTCTGTCTGCCTCCTGCCACTCTGATTCTAACCATGGACGCCTCGCAATATGCATGGGGAGCCCATTTTCAGTGCAGCTGTCTGCAGGGCTTTTGGACAAAGGATCAGAAGCACCTGCATATCAATTTAAAGGAAATGTTAGCCGTTCAGAAAGCTCTAATGGCCTTCAGGAATCTTCTACAACCAGGACAACTACTGATACGGACAGACAACACCACAGTTATGTGGTACATAAACAAGCAAGGGGGATCTCATTCCTACCCCCTATGCAGACTAGCCATGGATCTATGGAACACAGCTCTAGCTTGCAATCTGGACCTTCAATTTCAGTTTCTACCAGGGAAGCAAAACTTCCTGGCAGACAGTCTGAGCAGAAACCTTTCGGATCCACACGAGTGGATGCTGGACACCGAAATATTCAGGATGATAACAGCAGTCTGGGGATGTCCTCACATAGACCTCTTTGCATCCCATCTCAGTCATCTACAGAATTTTTGCACCAGGACTTTCCACGAACGAGCTTGGAAAGTGGATGCACTATCATTCAGTTGGAGAAACCACTCGGGATATGCCTTTCCGCCTCTTCCCCTTCTTCCACGGGTATTATTAAAGATCAAACAGGACAAGCCCAAGATGATAATCTTGTTGGCCCCAAATTGGCCTCGACAGTTTTGGTACCCTACTCTGAAAAACTTATGTCTGGAGCCCCCTTGGGTCTTACCACAGACTCCAAACCTTCTGTCCCAACATCAGGGTCAAGTTCTACACTCCCATGTCAGCACTCTCAGCCTGGTGGCCTGGTTAATCCAGGGCCTTTGATTCCTTCTCTCCTACCCAAGCAGGCTATGGATGTCATTTTAGAAGCCAGACGTCCTAGCACTAGAAAATCTTATGCAGGAAAATGGAAAAAATTTTGTTCCTGGATGCAGGCTCAGGATTCTGATCCTTTCCTTCCGAACATTCCTTTGATTTTACTTTACCTGACAGATCTCTTGCATAAGGGTCTCTCTTTCTCTTCCATTAAGATACATGCCTCTGCTATTTCCGCTCATTATAATACAGACCCTCCAATCTTTTCCCACCAGCTCATGAGACAGTTTCTCAGAGGAGCTAAGAACTTAAGACCTCCTAGATCTCCTCCCATTCCTGCTTGGGATCTCAACTATGTTTTGGAAGAGCTCACCTTACCTCCTTTTGAGCCTGCTGCCTCTTCTGACATCAAGTTTTTATCTTGGAAAACAGCCATCCTGTTAGCCCTGACCTCTGCCAGGAGAGTTTCAGAGTTGCAAGCTCTTATGGCTGTGGAACCTTATATTATTTTTCATCAAGACAGGATGTCTTTGAGGACTAATCCTACATTCATGCCTAAGGTGGTTTCCAAAGTGGCTTTAAATCAAACTATCCACTTGCCAAATTTTTTCCCCACTCCTCAAAATAAAGGGGAAAGGATCTTACATTCCTTGGATGTACACAGACAACTACGTTTTTACCTGGACAGAACCAAGGACATCAGAAAATCAGAGCAATTGTTTGTTTCTTATGCTTCAAGTTCCCAAGGTAAAGCCATTTCAAAACAGACCATTTCTAAATGGATTGCTCATGGCATCAGATTTTGTTATTCACACCATGGAAAGCAAATCCCAGGGAGTATACGGACCCATTCCACCAGAGCTGCTGCCACTTCTGCTGCCTTCCTCAGGGGAGTTCCTACCAAAGACATTTTGGAAGCTGCAACTTGGAGTTCAGTGCATACTTTTTCAAAGCACTACAATCTACCTCTCTACTCTAAGTCTAGGGCAGGCTTTGCTTCTGCAGTCTTGCAGGGCCTTTTAGCCGCCCCTTCTACTTTATGACCACCTCCCTTTCGTTCTGCTTTGGGATTCTACCCTACAGTCATGACTGCAACAGTGAAACACGATGAACATAGTACAGTTGTGTACACTTACATAAATGTAGATATTCGAGTGTCTTCACTGTTGCAGTCTGGGTTTCCCTCCCTCCTGTCCCCTCTTATTTTTACTTTTGTGTGGTTCCTTTTTTCACCATTCTTCTGAGGTGTATTTGCAAAGGATATGGGACCTTTCTCATTTTGGGACTCCTGACATCTGGGGCAAGAAAAACTGGAGAACATGACGTCGGCTGTCAGCTTTGTACTCCTGGCGCTCTGACATCAGGGAGCATGGTTGAACAGCCGACGCTGGACCCAGACTTTGGGATTCTGGCCGACTGAGGACTGCCTGCTGGCAGGGGAGAACCCTACAGTCATGACTGCAACAGTGAAGACACTCAAACATCTACATTTATGGTAAGTGTACACAACTGTACTTTCTTTTTTGACTGAGGTGAGGTATTCCTTTGAGCCTTTGCACTGAATGAGATATTGCACAGAAAGTGTGATGTTTTTGCTAATTGTGATGATTATTTTATTACTGCTGCAGTAGCTGTGTAGGTTATATCCTTCTCGTGATGTAACAGCCAGCCAGTTTCCAGAGTCTGAGTTCCACACACACGCAGACCATTATCAGCTTGAACAGATGAAAGTCTCTGGTTTGGGCGCCAGACCTTTCAGAACTTTCCTGCCACTGAAGAGCATTCCTCTTGCTGCCTTCCAAGGGTTGATGGTCTGCTTACAGTTTTCACTGATGGGCAAAGTACCCTTCAGGGGAAAAAAATTCCACTTTATTTTTATGACAAACTTTTTTTTTTTCTGTAAAAATAATTGATTTTAGTTAGGGAAACACGTTTCATGGACTTTCAGTTTTTTTTAAATTGTTCTTTCCTTTCTGGTTTTGTGACCTTGAATGTTTAGTATGCAGCAGGAATCCCCCCTCCCTATTTGCTACTTAGAACTTATTTACTGGTTTTGTCTTGCTGTTTGCTGTAGATGTCAGTCTTTTCTGTTGCAGTGGTAGGAAGTTTCTAGTCAGTGAGTTGGCTTCACAGAAGTGTTTTTATATATTCCATGGTGATGTAGTATAGATCAATTTTTTGTCCATTATCCCTCATTCTCCCTTGAAATCCAGCCATTTTCTCAACTACCCCCACCTACTTTTTACAGTCAGAAGACACCAGGATGGAGAAGTTGGAGCTGTGAGGAGTCCATTCAGAAAGTCAGTTTTTTTATGTATACAATGGGCTTCCCTTGTCAGCCAGTAAGTATGAGGCACTTTGGCTTCCAACTTGCTTGAAGGTGTGTGCTTCTCACACCTGCATCGCTTATCCAGAGTACTTGCACACCTTTACTTTACATTTGTTTAACAAGACACTCTGTTTTGCTTTCTGTGCCTCCTCTATTCCCATCTCACTCTTACCCTTTTCTTTACCTGTTCCATATCCTATTGAATGCCTTTGTAGATGTGCTCACCACTACCTATTCCTGCAGTCTCTCCTCTGTACTTTCTGATATCTAAAGGTTAGTTATTTTCTGTTGTCTGCTGCCTATGTCCCCTGCTTCGCATTCTGTCCTTGTTCAGAACAACCCCTTCACATCTCAGTGTCATGATCCTTTTCATTAGTATCATGCCACCTTCCCCTGTTTCTTCTAATGTCAGTTTAGTATAACTGTAGAAGTCCTTGCCTTATTCTTCACTGAAGAGATCTCCTTCCAAGGATAGCCCATTGTCCAGTCAATATACCAAAGCCTTTGGATTTTATAGGTACTGTACTACACTGTACACGTATGCTCCCTGCATACAGCATAAAGGTGATGTGCGGACGCAGTTGTTGAGAACTTCTTTGCTTCCAGTTCATTATTGAACATCAGTCTGAATGCCCTTTATTGTGCTGGTCACTAAGCCATCTTCAAATAAGTAGATAAGTACCTCGTTGGGGTTTCTTTCTTTAATATTGTTACTTGTGATCATGTCATCCAAGAAGAGAAGATGTCTGTGTAGGAGATATATTCCCCATAAAGACCATAATGACAAATGTCTTTTTTGCTTAGGTGCTTCCCATGACTATATGTACTGCTCTATCTATATTAAGTGTTTGCCTCCAAGACCCTCCGTAGTCACTTATCTTCCATCTCCATATACCTTGCGAACCAGTGTCTTAAAACTGTTGTCTCGGTGCTATGGTGTATTGCTCCCATGCCGAGGGACAACAGTCTTCCAAGTAGGCCAAAAAGCCTGATCCTTTTGCTGTCCAGCTTCCAGCAGACATCTCTCTAGAAGCTAGTGAAATCCCTGAAGAACATGAGCTGCTTGCATTAGATTCCTCTGCTTCCACCCTATCTGAGGCTGGCATGGATCCGAGCTCTTGCATGCCCTCCAAGACTTTTCAAATGTTTGCTGTGGGCATTGAGGGGGGACACCACACTCAAATCTTTGTCCAGGAAGAGATTCCTACTACAATCCTTGAGTCCTGATGAGAGTTTTAAGGCAGGAAGTTCCACTTAAGAAAAAGCAAAAGATCAAGCATATTGCACCTATTGCTAAGGGTCCCCAGCATGAATGGCAGGAGTTTACTCAAGGCTTGTTCAATGTCTTAACGACTTTGAAGCCCTTTAATGACTTAATGAGTTTGAAGCCCCGTCAAGGGTTGTCAGTTCCTGTTCTTCCCTGGTCATCCATGCGTGTTAAGAGGGCAAGGGAATTGGATTCTTCAGATGACAGCCTAGATTCTAGGGCAAAATCCCTTGCATACACTGCTCAGATTTCTTCTCCTGTAGACACTTGCTCAGAGGAAGAGGATTCTTTGAGCCTGGAGTCCCCCTTGGAAGAGTTATCTTTTGGGGAAACTATTGCTAGTATGATGGAGTACTTTAAGTAGTATTGCTCCCAGGTCTCTGACATCCAAAAGAGATGTGAGCTAAGCCATCTGCTGTTCCTCCTGTGTTGACTGCACTTTCGGACTCTGCTGCCTCTGTAGCTCTTGACTCTCGACCTGCACCCTATAAGAAACTTGACAGGTTCTACACAATACCCTAGTGTTGCTAATTTTTGTTTAAATGTCCTCCTGTTTACCCTTCTGTGGTTTCATTCTCAACTTATAAGCCGTTTAAACTTTTACCGCCTTCTGTGCTCCTTCCTTTTGATAAGAATTAGTAGTACTATGGAAAGGTTGGGTAAAAAAAGCGAATACTGTTGCCACCTTTTTTTTTCAGGCTGTTAATTACCAGACCCACATGACCAGGTACGTCTTTGCTGTCTATTCTGAGGTAGCTAAGGTTGTCTCTGATCTGCCTGATTTAGAAGTGAAAGCTTCAGCTGTTTTCCTGCTTGGGTCTTCTTCCCAGGTTGCTCGTAACTCCGTAAAATGAAGTTGCTATTGTTACTGATGTCTTTTCCATGGCTGCTGCTCTTTTGGCTCTGTGATGAGGCATTATTCTTGGTTTCATCTTCAGGCCTTGTCTGATATTAAAGCAACATTTTTGAATGCTCCTCTAATAAAAATCTTTTTGGGACAGCTTCTGCTAAGCTTCCCAAGACCCTCCAGGGTAAGGGTAAGGCCATCCATGAACTCAGGCATATGATGTTCATCGTGCATACAGCTGCAGTAATCACAGATGGGTTTTCTGCCGTCAGGCGGTCCCTAGGTCGGCCGAATTCCAAAGTCTTGGTCCGGCGTCGGTTGTCGTCGCTTTCTCTTCTGACGTCAGTGAGGCCAGAGTATATAAGACACAGCCGACGCCATGTTCTTCAGTCTTTTTTGCCGCGCGGTGCCCGAAGCAGAAGCAGTTTGCAAGTGCCGGTCGGCCAGCTCCTGAGTTACGAAAATTTTGGAAACCGAAGTCTTCATTAAAGCTAAGTACCCTGTTGGGGAAACTTTTCTTGCCTCAGACCGATGTCAGAAAAAGTTAATAATTGTATTTCTTGTGGGAAGCAAATACCGCATAAGGATTTCCATTCCCTCTGCATACCTTGTTTAGGCCCAGACCACGACGTCTCGGGCTGTCGCTTTTGCGCTACCTTCAATAAACGCACTATTAAGCGTCGAGCGGAGTCTGCCCAACACTATTTTGGTAAAGCTTTTGATTATAAAATGTCGTCGGACACTCCGACTACCGTTTTGTCCAAAAAACGCAAGGAAAAGGACTGACACGCGAGGCCCGCGGTCCCCGCCGACACCATGCCAAAACAGGCTACACGTCCGGTTCTCAGCGAGACGCCTTTGCAGTCCCTGACTACCGACGACACTCCTTTGGCGTTGTCCTCTGTACCCGAGACCGCTGGGACCTCGGCCCTTTCCCAGACTACAACCACCGAAGCCTTTGCTAATGTTGAGCCTACTAATGTGGACAGGTCCACCTCCACCCATGGTGTCTTTAGACCCTCATCTTCCTTTTCTATTAAGGCCTTTACTAAATCCAAAGCAGCCAGGCACCCCAAGAGGCCTGTTGCACAGGGCCCATCTCCAGGTCCCATGCCTAAAAAACAGATGCTTAAAATGGCTGAGGATTTAATTATCCTTATCAGAGGTTCTCAACCCCCTCCAGACAAGAGACCCAGAGTGGAGGAAGATTCTCCCTCTTCTGATCAGGGATCCATTTTATCAGAACATTCTGATGCAGAGGAACACTCTTACTCCCCTTTTGAGGATTCGGATGCAGAACAGTCCATCCCTTCTGTATCTCCTCCTGAGGATTTTTCCTTTGGGGAAACCTTGCACACCTTGAGGGAACACTTCCATTGGGAAGGCCAAGACTTCTCAGATTCTAAGAAAAGGCTTAGGGAATTTCTTTTGTTACCTCAACACAGACCTCTGGCGATACCCCCTGTTTTGGACATACTTGATGATGTTTATTCGGAGGCTTGCCTTAACCCGGATTCTCTGCCTCCTGCACCATTCAAACCTGATAGGTATTACAGAGTACCCAACTCTCACCAATTTCTCTTCAAAAGCCATAATGCTGACCCTGAAACCATTTCACAAGGCCCCAAGGGATTGAAGGCCTCCACTGCCAAGAATCCACTTCCTGCAGAAAGGGAGTCAAGATCTTTAGAAAGGTGGGGTAAAAAGGTATATACCTCGGCCACCCTAGCCATGAGGGCCTTAAATTGTCAGTTTCATATGCTTAAATATCAACAGTTCCTGTTATCACAATTAAGGAATAAAATGTCTCAACCTGAACAACCAGATTTAAAGGAGTTACAGGATATGATGCATAGTGCAGAGCAAGTGGGTAAACACACTTTACAATGTGGTTATGATGCCCTAGAGGCTTCAAGTAGAGCGGCTGCTACAGGATCAGTCATTCACAGACATGCCTGGCTTAGAGAACAAAACTTGCCTGATCATGTCAAAGCTAAACTTCTAGATGCTCCTTTACAAAAGGATGTGCTGTTTGGTACTAATGCTGAGGAGATACTACGGAAAATGGAAGAAAAAGCCAAATCTATGCAAACTGTCAAAGCCTTTTTACAGGTCCAACCACCACGTTTTAGCAGAAATTGGCCTTCAAAAAACTGGTCCTTTCCAGCCACTGACAAGCCCCAAAGAGTTAGATACAGACGCACAAGGGGCAGAGGGCAATCACAAGGATCATATAGAGGACGACAATGGCAAACTCCAGCGCCAAGAGGTGGCGAGGACAGTGCACAACAATACAGGAAGCAAACCCAATGACTCCCTCATTTCCATGCCAAGCATGTCTCAGCTGGCAGCACCTTTGGGAGGAAAGCTAGCATTATTTGCAGCCAATTGGCATATTGTCACAACAGACAAATGGATCCTGGACATTATAAACAGAGGCTACAAATTTCATTTTCACACTTCCAAAAATGAGAGGCATGCCAAACCTGCCATAGAATCAAAGGGCAGAGGCACAACTACAAATTTCAAAGCTCATAAGCATGAGAGCTATTCAAGAGGTACCTACTCACGAACAAGGTCAAGGTTTTTATTCAAGACTTTTTCTGGTACCAAGGAAAGGAACCGACTGGAGACCCATTTTGGACTTATCCATCCTAAACACATTTCTACTTGTACCAAAATTCAGGATGCTCACATTACAGCAACTTCTTCCCATGCTGGGCAAGGAGTTTTGGCTGGTAACATTGGACCTCAAGGAGGCATACCTGCATGTCCCAATCAGACAAAGCTGCAGAAGATACCTCAGATTTCTTGCAGGTTCAATCCACTATCAATTCTCTGCATTGCCCTTTGGCTTATCTACTGCGCCCAGAGTATTCACAAAGTGCCTGGCATCAGTGATTGCCTACTGCAGACTTCAAGGGATACAAATTTACCCTTATTTGGACGACTGCCTGATCCAAGCGGACAGCAAACACATACTTCTGGAACATCTGGCATATGTGACATGGTTATTGCTTTCTCTGGGGTACACAACCAACAAAGAGAAATCAAGGCTAACACCATCTCAGAAAATAACTTTCCTGGGTGCCAACTTGGACACAAACACCCAGATGGCCTATCTTACGCCAGAAAAACAGGGGCAACTATCTCATTACTTCAAAATACTAGCAAAAAGTACCAGGCTTACTGCAAGGAAAATCCTGCAGGCTCTGGGATTCATGGCATCTTGCATTCTTTTAATCCCATGTGCAAAGCTGTATATGAGGAAACTTCAATGGTACCTAAAAAACCTATGGTCTCAACACAGTCACAGTTTGGAAACAGTAATACCAATAATCCCATGTTTGCAAAAGGAATTTCTATGGTGGGCCCAAGCATGTCAAGCAAACACAGGCCTCCCATTCTGCAAGCCTCAAGCAAAGCAAGTTATCACAACAGACGCCTCAGATTACGCCTGGGGGGCGCACATGACGGACAGGTGCATCCAGGGCAAATGGTCCCAAAAAGAAAAGCACCTTCACATCAATCAAAAAGAGATGCTAGCAGTAATAAATGCAATTACAGCTTTCAAGTACTTCCTGCATCCAGGGCAATTACTGATAAGAACAGACAACACCACAGTAATGTGGTACATAAACGAACAAGGAGGAACACATTCATACCCCTTGTGCAGACTAGCCATGACTCTTTGGAACTTGGCTCTGGAATGGCAAATCGAACTTCAAGCCCAGTACCTGCCAGGATTGGAAAACACGCTGGCAGACAAATTAAGCAGAAATATGACAGATCCACACGAATGGAAGTTACATCCTCAGGTGTTTACAGAAATAACCCAAGTGTGGGGGAGGCCAGACATAGATCTTTTTGCCTCCCACAGGAATCATCAATTGGAAACGTTTTGTTCGAGGACCTTTCATCCAAAGGCCTGGAGAGTGGACGCCCTTTCATTCAGTTGGACAGCATGGACAGTTTACGCATTCCCACCTCTGCCTCTTCTGCCCAAGGTACTTTTGAAATCAAGAGCAGACAGACCGAAGATGATATTGATTGCTCCAGATTGGCCACGGCAACACTGGTACCCACTGCTGAGGAGCCTAACACATACTCCTCCCTGGTCCCTGCCTCTAATGCCTCTTCTGCTGACTCAGCACAGCTACAAAACTCTCAACAGTCAGCTGAAAACACTCAATCTCGCTGCATGGAAAATTCCTCAACACCACAACAGACCCTACTCTCCAAGGAGGTGCAGGATGTCATTTTGGAGGCCAGAAGGTCATCTACTAGAAAAGCTTACTCCGCAAAATGGAAGCGGTTTTGTTCTTGGAATGAGAAAAAAGGCCAGGACCCTAGAAAACTGAACTTGCCTCAGGTATTACAGTATTTAGCTGAGCTGCTGAACAGTGGACTTTCATTTTCTTCCATAAAAATCCATGCCTCAGCCATTTCTGCAGAATACAACACGGATCCTCCTTTATTTTCTCACCCACTCTTACGACAGTTCCTCAGAGTGGCTAAGAATATTAGACCACCAAGGAAACAACCAATACCAGCCTGGGATCTTAATTACATACTAGAAAAATTAACATTGCCTCCTTTTGAACCAGCTGCCTCAACAGATTTGCAATATTTGTCCTGGAAAACTGCCTTCCTTCTGGCTATCACTTCAGCTCAGAGTTTCGAACTACAGGCCCTCATGGCGGTGCAGCCCTTTCTCATTTTCCATCAGGACAGGGTTTCCTTCACCAACCCATCATTTATGCCTAAAGTGGTATCCAGGGTAGCTTTAAATCAAGCCATACACCTTCCTACCTTTTACCCCAATCCTCAAAACAAAGGGGAAAGGCTGCTACATTCTTTAGACATCCATAGGCAGCTACGTTACTATTTGGACAGAACAAAGTCCTTCAGGAAATCAGAACAACTCTTTGTGTCCTATGCTGTAGGGGCTCAAGGGAAGCCAGTTTCCAAGCAGACTATTTCAAAGTGGATAGGCCACTGCATACGGTTTTGTTATTCCTATCATGGGAAATCTGTTCCTACAGGTATCAGATCACACTCCACCAGGGCCACAGCTACCTCTGCAGCCTTCCTCAGAGGAGTTCCTACCAAAGATATTCTGGAGGCAGCCACTTGGAGTTCTGTACATATCTTCACAAAACACTACCACCTGCCTTTATATTCCAGAACCAGAGCAGGCTTTGCCACTGCTATTTTGCAGGGCATTCTGGCTCAACCCAGTTCCTCCTAGTACCTACCACCCTGTGCGTAGCTTTGGGACTCTACCCATCTGTGATTACTGCAGCTGTATGCACGATGAACATAGTACAGTTTTGTACCTACCATAAATGTAGATGTTAGAGTGCTAATACAGCTGCAGTACAGGTTTCCCTCCCTCCTTCCCCACTTGGTAAAGGCATGGGGCCTAACAACCTCTTCATACAACCTGACTGGGTTATCCTTCTATGGTTTATTTGCTTGCAACCACTGATTTTGGATTATATTGCATTGCATGTATACACATATAAGCATAATTTATGTATTGCCTTCCTTCTGGGGGCACCTGACATCTGGGGCAAGAAAGACTGAAGAACATGGCGTCGGCTGTGTCTTATATACTCTGGCCTCACTGACGTCAGAAGAGAAAGCGATGACAACCGACGCCGGACCAAGACTTTGGAATTCGGCCGACCGAGGGACCGCCTGACGGCAGAAAACCCATCTGTGATTACTGCAGCTGTATTAGCACTCGAACATCTACATTTATGGTAGGTACAAAACTGTACTTTTGTCTCCCTTATACTTAAATTTCAGAGGAATTTTGCCTGTCCTCCCCCTCAGCCAAGTCCTCTTGTCTTTCCATCTTTATCTGTCTCTTCCAAATTGGCAAAGGATCACTTCAGATTCTTGGGTGCATTCTGTCATTTGTCATGGGTATTTCATAAGGACCCTACCCCTTCAGGCATTTCCCAGCCACATCCAGACCGACTTTCATTTACCAGAGGTTTTTGCAGTCCCTTTTGGATTAGGGCACCATTCAACCTGTTTTTCCCACCTAAGTGGGAAGCAGTTTTTATTCCAGGATGTTTTTGGTTCCTTGGAAGGAGGGGACAGAGACCATTTCTAGACCTCTCCCTCCCAACACTTTTCTCAAGTACCTTTGTTTATGATGCTGTCTCTTCAGACTTTTCCTCTTCTACCCAGGCATTCTTGTTCTCTCTGGACCTCAAGGATGCCTATCTACATATCCCTAGTCACCCTCTGTTCAGGAAATTTTTAGATTTCTCTGTTACCTCCTCTCCTACAAACATAGAACTGTGACTCAGTCTATAGCTTGTGACTCGGCAGTAGCCTTGGGCAGGCAATCGGACCGCCTGCCACCTTTTGCCTCGAGGTCCCCGGGTGTGAGACATAGGTGTCAGACACTTCTGTCAGAGCTATACCAGTGTCTGGTTCAGATAGGGGAGAACAAAACCCTTTAGGTGCAGGTGAAGTCAGGGGTGCATAATCTGTTGCCATTGTTGTTGCATCTCCCCTGGAGATTCTACTAGTGCACTGCATGCAGAAAGGTACAGAAAACCCACCACAGTGCAGGGTAATAGTCTCTGAAAATGTTTCCACCTGAGCTGGTAGCTGTTGCTAGATCCATTGTTCAAGTAAGTAAATTATGGGGTACAAACCTGGATTATGAGCAGGGCTGGTACTCCCACCCCTTTTTAACCCCCCCCCCCCCCAAAGGATCCTGAATGTGAAGAGGATCCAGAATCTGAGGTTACGGAAGTGTCAATGTGTGATCAGTCAATTTTCTTTGAAGACAAACAGGTTCGGAAACCCAAACAGATGCTTTCCTTTTCCCAAACACTGGACTCTGGTCATAGAACCTAGTTTTTGCTTTGGAGAGAATGAGAGAGTTCTACTTCAGAATTTTCCCTGGATGTTCTTCGTGTTTCACTGTTGCATTCATGACATTTGGGTTATCTGCTTGCAGTAGCCCTCAGTCGGCCTGATTAACAAAGTCTTGCATCCTACGTGGGTTGCTGTCTCTTCTTGCGTGACTTCAGATAGGTGTACAAAACATGCAGCCGATGCCATTACATCAGTCTTTCTTGCCGTGCGGTGCCCAAAGCAGAAGCAGTTCGCAAGTGCTGGTCGGCCGACTTCTGAAATTTTCGTTTTCGAGTTTCAGAACCAAAGTCTTCAACTAAAAGCGAAGTACCTCGTTGAGGAAACTTTTTCTTGCTCTAAACCGATATCAGTAAAAGTAAATTGCATTTCTTATGGAAAGCAAATACCTCATAAAGATTTTCACTCGTACTGTATTCCTTGCCTAGGCCCTGACCACGACGTACCTCGCTGTTGGTTTTCTGCCTTATTTAAACCACGACTATCCGTTGTCAGTATATTTTTGCTTCTAAATATTTTGGTGTTCTGTTCAGTTATCCAGATATGTCTTCGGTAAGCCATCTGACTACTGACATTCTGAAAAAAACACAAAGATAAAGACAGACCCGCCTAGGTCCAAAGCTCCCGACGACGCTTCTCCTAAGCCAGTCGCCAGTTCGCCGGTACTCAGTGAGGTGCTTTCACAGCCCCTGATATCGCTACTTCAGATTCGCAGGCCTCTACTTAGACCCATTCAGAGTCCGATATGCCGTGAGATGCTTCAACTGTGGAACCTGAGGATGTTTCTACCTTGGATGGGTCCAGAGCCGCTGTGCAGGCAGTGGCTTCTGAGGGTGTATTCAGGCCTACTGACTTGCATATTAAACCGACGCCATCTTCTTCTTCAAGGCCTAAAACTTGAACCATGCCTAGAAAACGGACACCTAGACTGCATGGTCAGGCCACTATGCCTAAAAAACAAATAAGAATGGCTGTGAAGACCTTATTACTTTAATCAGGGGAAGCCAAACTTCCCCCTCTAAGAGACCTAGGACTGATTTTGCTTATGATACTACTGACCAGGATTCTGAAATTTCCGTCTCCTCTGATGACCAGGATTTACCCTTATCTACCTGTGAGGATTCTGATGCTGAGGACTCTATTCCCTCTGCCTGTTTGGCAATAAGGCAGAAGTTCTTAAAAATTTGGAGGAAAAAGCTAAATCTATGCAAACTGTTAAAGATGTCTAATAAGTACAACTTCCAAGATTTAGTAGGCATTGGCCTTCTAAGAATTGGTCCTTTCCTGCCTCTTCCAGGCTTTCTCACTCCAAACCCAGATCCACCCAGGCATCAGTCCCAGGGTACCCACAGGACTAAGCAGTGAGGGGCCCCCACTTCCACATCTGGGAGTAGTAAAACTGCCCCCTATGGTAAACTGTCTCAATGACTTAACTTTAAAACTTCCAAGCACTTTTCAACTGACTGCCCCTTTGGGGGGAAAGATTGCTCTACATGCAAAAAACTGGGAACTCATTACCCAGGACAAATGGGTTTTAAATATAGTGTACCAAGGATACAGATTTCACTTCCACACATTACAACCCCAAACGGTAGGCCAGATCACCCAAATCAGTGGGCAGAGGCTCAAAAGCAAGTACTCTCTCTCTTAAGCATAAAGGCTATTCAAACTGTACCAGAAGAGGAAAAGGGACAAGGTTTCTACTCAAGACTTTTCTTGGTACCCAGAAAAGACAATTCATGGCATCCTATCCTGGAGCTGTCTACTCTAAATACCTTCTTGGTGATTCCAAAATTCAAAATGCTGACTCTGCACCAGTTGCTTCCTATGATAGGCAAAGATGCCTGGTTGGCAACACTCTATTTAAAGGAAGCATACCTGCACATCCCAATCAGGGAATCTTGCAGAAGATACCTACGCTTCAAAGCAGGCTACATACACTATTTGTTCTCTGCACTTCCCTTTGGCTTATCTACTGCGCCCAGGGTATTAACAAAGTGCCTAGCTCCAGTCATTGCATTTTGTAGACAAAGAAATATTCAAATATACCCATTCCTGGGACAGTGTCTAATTCAGGCAGAAAGCCAGAACATACTTCTGAATCATCTGGCCTTTGTACAAAGGATGCTAACTTGCCTGGGGTACACCATAAACGAAAAGAAATCACACCTGGTACCCTGTCAACAAATTATATTCCTGGGAGCAAGCTTGAATACAACTTCCCAGATGGCTTTCCTCACGGTAGAGAAACAAATTCATTTGACAACCTACTTCAAAACTAGTGGCCAATACTGCAGGCCTTGGGGTTCATGGCCTCCTGCATTCTTTTAATTCCATATGCAAGACTGCATATGAGGAAACTACAATGGTGTCTAAAAAGCCCTATGATGTCAACATTCTCAGGATCTAGAAGCGATGATTTCTATCATACCTTGCCTACAAATAGAGTTCCTTTGGTGGGCAGAGACCTGCTACCAAAACAAGGGACTTCCATTCACTCTACCTCCTGCCACCCATACCCCAACAACAGACGCATCAGACTGTGAATGGGGGGCTCACCTGGCAGGGAAGTGCATTCAGGGCAAATGGAACCCAAGTCAAATGCACCAGCATATCAATCAGAAAGAAATGTTAGCTGTAGAGAATGTCCTGACATCCTTCAAGGACCGCGTTCTTCCAGGACAATTAATGGTAAAGGCGGACAACACCACTGTTATGTGGTACATAAACAAGCAGGGTATACCCATTCTTACCCCCTCTGCAGACTAGCCATGGCATTGTGGAACACAGCCTTGAGCCACCAACTCCATCTACAAGCTCAGTTCCTGCCAGGAAAACTAAATGCACTGGCAGACGGACTAAGCAGAAACCTTATGGACCCACACGAGTGGAAACTGGAACCAAAGATTTTCAACATGTTGACAAACAAATGGGGGAGCCCAGATATAGACCTGTTTACATTCCCCCAGAACTACCAATTGGACAAATTCTGCACAAGGACTCCTCACAAACAGGCTTGGAAAGTGGATGCCCTGTCCTTCACCTGGAAAATCTATCAGTTTATGCCTTTCCTCCTCTGCCTCTCCTTTCCAAGGTAGTACTAAAGATCAAATAGGACAAACCAAGGACAATATTGATTGCACCAGACTGGCCATGCCAACACTGGTACCCCCTCTTGCGCAGTGTCACTGTTGGCCCCATGGCACCTGCCTCAGACCCCCCTACCCTGTTGTCTCAGCAGGAGAACAAGATTCTACACCCTCAGCGTTAAACCCTGAACCTAGCAGCCTGGCTAATTACCTAATCTCTCCTTTACCATCCCTCAGTAAACCAGTGATGGATATCATTTTAGAGGCAAGGAGGCCTAGTACTAGAAAATCTTATGCTGAAAAATTGAAAAGATTGTGCGCCTGGAACCAATCTCAAGGGATGAGCACAGCAGCGCCCAACTTACCCTCAGATTTTGCAATACTTAACTGAGATGCTTTACAAAGTCCTTTCTTTTTCCTCCATCAAAATTCACGCCTCAGCCATTTCAGCTCATTATAACACAGAAACCTCCCCTCTTCTCTCATTCACTGCTCAAGCAATTCCTCAGAAGGGCCAAAAATTTAAGACCACCCAAGAGAGCCCCAACTCCTGCCTGGGGCCTTAACTTTGTACTGGAGAAATTCACTCTTCCTCCTTTCGAGCCAGATGCTAGTGCAGATTTAAAATTCCTTTCTTGGAAAACAGCCTTCCTTTTAGCAATCAGTTCAGCAAGAAGGGTATCTGAATTACAGGCCCTTGTGGCAGTGTAGCCTTTCATCATCTTTCATGCTGACAGGGTGTCCCTCAGAACCAACCCCTCCTTCATGCCCAAGGTGGTATCCAGGGTGGCTCTTAATCAGTCATTTCATTTGCCAACCTTCTTTTCTAATCCACAGATCAAAGGTGGTGAATGGATACTGCACTCCTTAGATTTGCACAGACAACTTAGATTGTACTTGGACAGGACTAAACCTCAAAGGAAATCTGAACAACTTCTGGTGGCATTTGCTGCAGGGGCAGAAGAGAGAAGGCTATTTCAAAGCAAACCATTTCTAAATGGATAGGCCTTTGCATTAATTTCTGCTATAAGCACCATGGAAAACCTATCCCACAGGGGGATCAGACCCCATTCAACCAGAGCTGCATCTACCTCTATAGCCTTTCTCAGAAGTGTCCCTACCAGGGACATCCTAGAAGCTACTACCTGATGTTCTGTACATACTTTCACCAAGCTTTACCATTTGCCAATTTTCTCTAAATCCAGTGCTGGCTTTTCCGCTAAAGTCTTGCAGGGTCTTACAGCTGGTCCTAATGCTGTCTAAATTCCTCCTCCCATCCTTAGCTTTGGGAATCTACCCAAATGTGATGACTGCAACAGTGAAACACGAAGAACATAGTACAGTTGCAGTTACCATAAATGTAGATTTTCGAGTGTATTCAGCACCTGACATCTGGGGCAAGAAAAACTGATGTAATGGTGTCGGCTGCATGTTTTATACCCCTGACTACCTGACGTTACAGAAGAAGAGACCACAACCAACACAGGACCCAAGACTTTGTTAATCACGCCAACTGAGGGCTACTGCAAGCAGATAACCCAAATGTGATGACTGCAACAGTGAATACACTGTAACATCTACATTTATGGTAAGTGTACACCACTGTACTTTCCCAAAAATATGCTGTTATGGAAACCAGTATTGGAAACCAGTGTTGGACCTATCCTTTTTGAATACTTGTGTTTTTTTGATGGACTACTGCTTTATGGTGACCCCAGACTTGGATGAATGTGCATCATCATATCCTCATTGAGCATTGCTGCAGGAGATGTCCGAAATGTATTGTCTGATCTGCAGTTTCAGTTCTCTGTATTGCCCTTTGGGATATCCACTGCACCTTGAGTGTTTACCAAATGCTTTGAGTACTAGCCCATGGTCGGACCTTTGGCATTCATCTTTCCTTACCTGAATGACTTGCTGATCTGTACAGAGTTTGCATCCAGGAATCGCTAGAAAAGGTCATGACGTTACTTTCCCAGCTAGAGTGCAAGTTGAACCTTAAGGAGTTGTGCCATAACACCCTCACAAAGCCTTTTCTTTCTGAGGTGCTTACTAGACACTGACAAAAGGCCTTTCTTCCCAAAGACAAGAACCTGTTTTACCAGATACTGTTTCAGGAGTTCTCCAGGAAGAATGTCACCTTGGCAAGAGAACTCCTAAAAATCCTAGGACTGATGGCATCCGTGAGTCTTATGATACCACTAGCCCATCTCTGCATAAGAAAAATTCAGTGGTGTGTCCAAAGTTGGACCCAGTGCCTATATTCCTTGGAATCCCAGTCGTTGGTGCCTTCCTATATCAGACTAGAATCAGTTTAATATCAGTCCAGGACTTCCCTTCTTTCTATCTGTTCCGGTACAGTTTTTCCAGGCAGATTTGTCTGACATCTGTTGGGAAGCGGTGTCAGTGGGAGTGCAACTGCAGGCCACTTGGGGGCCAGTGGACACGTGGAAGCACATCAGTATGAAGGAAATGGTGGTGATCAATGTCTTGAAAGTCCTTCACCACTTGTGGACTCCAGATTCTGTTCTTGTGGTTATGGACAGCAACACAATGACATGGTACCACAGCAAAAAAGGGGGGTACAAGGTCATACCCTCTGCTGGTTGGCAGTGGTGGTCTAGGATCCTGCTTTCCTGCATTCTCTGGCTCTTCAGGCATCTTCCATCCTGTCAGAGTAGAATTTTGTGGCAGACAGACTTTGCAGATACTGGACAGACCCATACGAGTGGTAAATCCAGAAGGTGGTACGCCAGGATCTAGTCCAAATGTGAGGAACACAAGTAGATCTATTTGTCTCTTACCAAAATGGACAGCTGGCGAAATTCTGTTCCAGACATCCTTGCAGCCGTGCTTGGATGACAGATGCATTCTCATTCTTTGGGAATGTTGCTCTAAGTATTACATCCTTTCCACTGATTTTCAAGACAGTTCTGAAGATTCATTAAGAAATGCCCAAGTTAACTGTGGAGAATCCTTTTTGGCCTAGGCAGTATTAGATGTTCTTTGTGGTCAGTGTTGCAGTACTGGTTCCTTGGGTCTTCCTGCCTTGCAGAAGCCTGCAACAGGCCAGATTTCTGGAGTGTTTGCATCATCCCTTACGGACAAACGGCTGACATCTGGATATCCAGGTATAAGAAGGGCATCTGTCGGCACCATCTTCATTTCTTTCTAGCCATGCAGTCCAAAGTGCTTCACGTATTGTTCATGCTAACAGTCCTTCCAATCTGATTGGGAATGTTTTGTACTAATTTAATGTTCAGAAAAGTAAACAGTTGAAGTGTGGGAAGCAAATCCCGCATAAAGTTGTTCACTTGTTTTTCCCTGTTCTGCTTGGTGCCTCAACACAATGTCTCCAACTGTCATGACTGTGCAAAATTCCATGCGAAAGGTCTCCAATGTAGGGCCGAGGTACTTGCCAACTATATGGAGTCATCATCTTCGGCTTTCTGTGTGGCGTCATAATTCACTACTACATAGGGTTCCGCAGACCCCAGCATCTGCTAGTGTCATTCCAAAACAAAAAAAAAGGAAAGACAAAAAGGCAGAGGAGCCTGACATTTCTGAAAAAGCTGCAACTACTGTTAAGTCAACCATGTAGTCCCCTGATGTTTTTCGTGTTTCACTGTTGCCGATGTGACTTATGGGATTTACTGCCATGGAAGCCCTTGGCCAGACCAACTACCAGAGAATTTTCTCCTCCTGAAGACTGTGGGTGCTCTGGTCAGTGTCAAGATGTCTGGGTATAAAGGGAGTCTTCTGGCACCATAATCTTAGATGTCCTGCTACATCACTGTTGCAATATTCTTAATGTTGGGCATCTCCTGCCCTGGGCAGCCTGTTTGGCCAGAATACCAAAGCCTAATGATCTTGTATGTGCCGTACGTCACGTACATGCTCCCTGCACAGAACAGGTGATGTACGGATGCAGTTACCCAGAATTACTTTGCGACCAGTCTGAATACCTTGTTGCTGTTCTGAATATCTAGCCATTTGATAAGTGCCCATTTAGGTTGTTTTCTTTTGTCTTGTATTTTATTTTGAAAATGCTTCTGGCCAGGGGAGTCACCACAAATTACCTCACTGGTTGTCCCTTCTCACATGGGACAAGGGGTCTCTCAGCCATCCTCACTTCTCCACCCTTCAACTGACACTGTGGATGATAGGGTTTTGATCCCTTTCAGGCATCTCTTTTCTGGGGATGTGCTTAGGGTTTACAGAAGGCAATGAAACCCTCAACTAGAAAATCTTATGTCCAAATGGATAAGGATTTCTGTCTGGTGCCATGCTCGTAACCAGGACTGTTTTTCAGTGGGGGTCCCTTTGGTCCTCTTGTATTTGTGCGAGTTGCTGCTTTCTGGCCCAGACTTTTCTTCTTTGAAGGCCCATGTGTCTGCCACTTCTGCTTGTCTGCTCTTGAATCCTCCTTTGGCTTCTGATTTTGAGGTCAACATTTTTTTAAAGGTGTCCTGCATGTTAGGCTTCCAAGTAAACCTATTCCTCCTCCTCGAGACCTTAATTTTGTTTGGCTCCTTTTCAGCCCGCAGATTCTGCTTCTTTGTAACATTGTACCTGGAAGAGTGTTTTGCTGTTGGCTGTTACTTCTGCTTGGAGGGTTTGAGTTCCAGTCCCTTATGGCCATTCCTCCTTTTTTGTTTTTTCACGGGGACAGGGTCATACCTTTCAACTGTCCAGATTTTCGTAGAATTTCCAGATTTTTTCCTTACATTTTTTTGGTCTGTTTTTCATATACTTGTGGTTTTATGGCAAATTAGTGGTAAATCATTACAGATTGCAGTAAGAAAATAATGGCAGTTTCACACTTTATATCCTTATGAAAATTCATGCTAATGCAAGACCTGTTGTTCTATCAACTTTCTAAGTTTGTAAGAGCAATAGTTAAAAATTGTCCCCATTTATGGATTTGTCCAGATTTCTTGCGTGAAGAGGTTGAGAGGTGTGGGCACGTTGTTCCTTCATACTAATTCTTCTTTTATGGCCAGAGTTGTGAATGAGTTGTCCTTGAATCAGTCAGTACAACTCCCTTCTTTTGTCCCTTCACCTCAGACTGCTAGTGAGAGCGTCTTGTATACCTTGGATTTGTACAGACAGCTCCGGTAGTATTTGGAAGGCCATTTGTAAGTCTGATTAGCTTTTTGTTTCCCAGGACATTGGATTTGGTTGTTTCTAAGCAAACCATCTCCTGCTGGATATCTGCTTCTGTTAGAACTCATTTGACTAGGGCTGTTGCCTCTTCTGGTGCTCTCTTCAAGAGATTGGACACCAATTCCCTCCCTGCAGGTGCTACTTGATCTTCACTGCATATCTTTATTAAGCATTACAAGTTTGATATGATTTCTAGCGAGAGACATAGAGAGCAGCTTTTGCTAGAACCATTTTATATGGATTTGTTGAGGGCTCTTCTCCGCCTTCCACCTCCCATTCTGTTTTTTGAGCATTTTCACTCTTCCTAACACTAAGAATATTGCAACAGTGATTTAGAAGGATATAGTACATTTGTGTAAAAGCTTAACATAAGTAGATGTCCTTCTCTTCCTATGTTGTATTCTTTACATGAGGGATTGACTGCCGTAGGTGGTCCCTGCGTCCATCCAGTATACAAAAGCCTTTTTCCACTGCAGGGTACGAGGGATGTCGCACATAGGCCTGCAGACGACGTAGGCCATAAAAGTGATGTCTGCACATACCATCCTCAGAACTTCTCTGCCGCCAGTCCGAACGCCATCTTCGACCGTCTTTCTGATTGCCCAAGTTGTTTGCTGGTGTACAAGATTCAGATAAATTCCCTGTTGGGGTTTTCTTTTTTTGTCTTTTGCTACTGCTTTTGTTTGAGGTTACATGTCCTGTAAGAAATGCCAGTGTGGCAGACAAATCCCACTTAAAGACACTCATAATCAGTGCCTTTTCTACTTTGGGCCTAATCATGACCCTAAGTCTTGCCCTGTCTGTCTGGCATTTGTTCCGAAGACCTACAGAGCCGCATTTCCTCTCTTATCATCTACCTTGAAAATCAAAGGCTTAAAAGGTTAGTATGGGACATTATGGAGGGTACATTGGGACCTTCTGCTGAGCCTGTGAAGAAGGCCAAGAAACTCAAGCCTGTTACTTCAGCTGCCTCTCCTATTCCAGAAATCCCACTTGAGATTGATGATGGTCTGGAGATCTGTTTGGATACTGGCTCAGATTCCTTGGTAGGTGTCACTTTAGAGGCTGTCAGGGATTCAGTTACTGGCACGTCCTCTGAGGTTTTGCATACGTCCACTTGGGATGGACAGGGGGGACCTAGGCTCACTGTTTCAGAAGGACTTCAAAGTATACTGCAGATCTTAGTCTGGGAGATGTTCTGACTGTGGGTACACAGGATATGCTTACATCGGGCCTCCACCTTATACAAACTTAATGTCCACCTTAAAGGAATAGAAAACTAAACATGTTTCTGTCCTGCAGGAATTGTCGTCTGACTGGCAGACATTTTCACAAGGCCTGTTTAATGCCTTCATGGCTTTAAGGCCTCCCTCAGGGGTCTCCCCTCTTACTTCTTCCCCTCATAAAAGGGTTAAGCAAACAGGTTCTTTCTGATAAGGAAGATTTCTCAGAGGATGAATCCTTGGATTATTTTGCCCAGATTACTTCTCCTTTGGACTATGCTTCCCCTGAGGAAGAAACTAATGGCACTGCGTCTCCTGGCGAGGATATCAAATTTGGGTAAACTATTGCATAGATGAGGGAGTACTTCAAATGGGACTGCTCTCAGATATCTGAGACGCTGAAAAAATATCTATGATTTGCTTCAACTGGACTCTCCTTCACCATTTGCTGCGTGCTGTGCCTCCTGTTCTACCAGCCTTTCTTGATGCCTTCTCTGCATCAAAGGCTCTGGATTCTCAACCTCCTGCCCGTAAAGGGCCATATAGGTTTTACAAAGTCCCAGAGTACTGTAAATTCCTTTACAAATGCCCTTCTGCAGATCCATTAGTGGTTTATTTGGCTGCTGATAAACCATACAGACTTCTGCCATCCACTTCACTAGTCCCTCCTGATAAGGAGAGTAGAATGTGGAAAGGTTGGGGGAAAAAGGTGTACACCTCAGCTACCCTGACTTTCTGTGCCATCAGCTACCAAAACCCATTTGACTAAGTACGCCTTGGCCCCTCTTTCACAGGCTACTCAGCTTCTCTCTGACTTTCCAGATTCGGAAGTCAAGTCTCAGCTCTGCTCTATGCTGGGGGCTTCTTATCTCAGGTTGCCTGTCATTTCATTAAATGCAGCTGTGATGCAGCTGAAGCATCTTCTAGAGCTGCTGCATTGGGCTCGGGCTTGAATAGATGGTCCTGGTCGAGGCTTCAACCACTGCCTGATGATTTTTAAGGCTAAGATTATGGATGACCCTTTAGATAATAATGCCTTATTCGGGATGGCTGCAGTTAATTTAAGTCTTTGCAGGAGAAAGGTAAAGAGTTACAAGATTTAAGGCACAATTTTGTGTCTCCACTTCCTAAATTCCAAAGGAATTATTCTGTTAAAACATCTTTTGTTAGGAAACAGTCTGACTCCTTCCAGAGGTAAGAGGACGGCTAGGAAAGCTCCTGCTTTTAAACCCACTCAGTCTGAACCTTCCCAGAAGCAGCCCTTTAGCAAAACAAGCCAGGTAGTCTTGACTACCACCCATGCCTCTCCCGTATCCCCCTTTCTCAGCATCTATCCAAGCCTAAGATGATGCTTACTCGCTAGTGCAGGGTAGGCTGGGATGGATAATAATTCTCCCACCTATTTGATACCTTGTATCCTACTGGGGTCTAGATTCCCCCTTCTTTTCTATGTTGTTCCAGAGGATCTGGGATTCTAGAAAGATGGCCTCCTGAGCCTCTTTAGTCTTTAAATAGACTGTATCCAGGCGGTCTTTAGACGGAGACGGTATCCAGGCGGTCTTTAGACGGAGACGGTATCCAGGCGGTCTTTAGACAGAGACGGTATCCAGGCAGCTCCTGTAGTTCATATTTTACTGGCTGGGTGCTGTCAGTGGAGCGTTTGAGCTCAAGTCTGGGTATCCTTTGAGTCTTGGCCAGTTGAGTAACAGACAAATTCCAGGCTGTTTGTTATCTGGGGTCTTATTTTCCATTGAGTAAAGCAAAGCACCATTCTCAGTCTTCATTTTAAAGCTTTAATGGCAAATGAGCGCTTTTTAGATGAACATTTTACAGTCAGTTGACTTGGTTGTATACATAGTGGAGAAAAGTGTGTACCAGACTGGGACCCCCCTGTTTGTGAGAGATTGGTGGGTGGAACCTTTATAGTTAGAGCCGGAAAGGAGGGTCCGTCCTGGTGTGCTTGGGTGTGGGTATAACAGTCAACATCTATACCAACCAATCAAGTTTCAATGAATTGCATCAGATTTAAGTATTAAGCTAAAACTGAAATTCTGGGGTTACAGTAAGGAGACATTCAAAGTTCAATCCTTAGAAAATTATAGTAAGCAGTGGTAGCATTATTGTGGGTGTGAGAGATGAAGCACATCTAAGTTGTGTGGCGCTTTTGTTTAAACTTCATCAGATTTATGAGATCCAGTATCCCCATGTTGCCTGTAGCCAAACTGCACATGAGGAAATTTCAGTGGTTCCTGAAGTCAGTTTGGGGACAGCATCTGTACCCATTGTTTGTCCCTCCTCGCCTAAAGAGGAAGCTACATTGATGGATTCAGCAGTATTCACTAAACCCAGGTCTTCCTTTGCATCCTCCTCTTCCTACTTGTCATGATGCTTCAGACATGGGTTGGGGGTCAGCCTTTGCAAGCATGAAGGTACAGGGTCTTTGCTCTCCTTCTCAAAGGCAAGAACACATCAACATAAGAGATGAGATCTCCTCTGCTGGGTCTTCAGGCCTTGTCCAGGACCCCTAAAACTGTTTTCCGGCAACACCACAGTACTTCGGTATATAAACATACAGGGGGGACAAAATCTCATCTTCTGTGCAGGCTAGCTGTCATGGCATGGGAGCTGGCAGATCAGTACCAAGTCACTCTGCAGGCAGTATATATCTCCTCCAATCAGAATGTAGTGGCAGACACACTCAGCAGGTCCATGACTTAATTCCACGAATGGATACTTCACAGGGATGAGTTTCTGGACATTCTCTACTGGTGGAGTACACCTCAAGGCAATCTCTTTGCCTCCCCTTTGAACAGACAACTTCCTCAGTTTTGTGCCAGAGTCCCAGGTTCTCTGGTCTGGAAGGTCTTTTATTTTGTCTTGGAAGGGGATGTTTCTGTACGCACCCCCCCCCCTTCCCTCTCATTCAGAAAGTCTTGTAGAAGATTCAGCAGGACAAACTAAAAATCTTGCTGGTGACTCCCTTTTTGGCAAGACAACATTAGATGTTCTTCGTGTTTCACTGTTGCAGTCATCACATTTGGGTTATCTCTGCCAGGGTAGCCCTCGGCTGGCCCGAATACCAGAGACTTAGTATTTCTGTGTCTGTTGCTGTCGCTTGAGGACTGATGTCAGGTCGTCAGTAGTATAAAGTAAGGTAGCCGACACCATTACATCAGTCATTCTTGCTGTGGAGCCCGAAGCAGAAGCAGTTTGCACGAGTGCCGGTTGGCCACTACCTGAGTTTTCGTCTACCGAGTTGAAGTCTTTTAAAACTAAGTACCCCATTTGGGATCCTTTTTTTCTTGCACTAACCGATGTCAGAAAAAGTTAAGAATTGTCTCGCCTCTGGAAAGCAAATACCACCGAGACTTCCACTATTACTGCGTCACTTGTTTAGGCCCAGACCACAACGTTCCCCCATTGTCGCTTCTGTGCATTGTCCAACGCCAGAACTATCCGTCATTGGGGCCTTATTGTAGCCAGATATTTTCACTGACAGTCTTCGAATTTTGATATGGCTTCGGTAAGCCATCTGACAGCAAATCTTCTGAAAAAACGTAAAGATAAGGACAGAGACAGACCTTACGGGTCCAAACCTACCGACGACGCTTCTGTTCAGCTAGTCGTCATTTCTCTGGTACTCAATGAGGTGCTTTCGCAGCCCCTGTTGCCTGCTTCTGTTGATTCGCAGGCCGCTACCAAGACCCTTTGAGTCCGGTATGCTGCAAAACTCTTCTTCAACCACGGATCCTGCAGTCATCGCTACCTTGGATGGGTCCGGAGCTGTTGAGGAGGCACCGGCTTCCAAAGGAAGTCCTTCGCACTACCGAATCTCGACACAAACAGACGTCTTCTTTCACAACTACCGTTCTTTCAAAAACTACCGAATTTCTTAGGTCCAGGGTATGAACCACGCCCAAGAAACAGGCGACTCTCTCTCAGGCACCTGCTACCTTGCCTCTGTCTCAAATGCTTAAAATGGTAGAAGACCTTAGCATGCTGATCAGCGGGAAGCCAAGATACCCCCTTCAAAAGGAAAAGAGATCTGTCCCCTGTAATTTTGTCTGAACAAGAGTCAGATGCATCTGATGCATCTGAATATGAATACATGCAACCCATCTCCACTTATGAGGGTTCTGATGCAGAGGATTCCATTCCTTCAGCCTCTCCCCCAGAGGATTTTTCCTTTGGGGAAACCCTGCATACTTTAAGGGAGCATTTCCAATGGGAGAGTCAGGACCACCCTCAGCCTAAAAAGAGGCTCCAGGAATTCCTAGATATTCCATAACAGACTCTTGACCATCCCCCCTCAATCCTGGATGTTGTGGAGGATGTTTTCCTCTAATTCAGCTCGACTCCTGACACCCTTCCTCCAGCTCCCAGAAAACCAGGCAGGTACTACAGACTCCCTGACTCTCACAAATATCTTTTTTAAAAGTCATACAGCTGACCCTGAGGTCATTTCTCAAGGGCCAAAAGGGATTAAAGCAACCTCTGCTAAGAATCCCACCCCCTCAAGCAGGGATTCCCGAGCATTGGACGGATGGGGTAAAAAAAATATACACCTCGGCTACTCTTTCTATCAGGGCAATAAATTGTCAGTTCCATATGCTGAAATTTCAGCAACATACCTTGAAACTCCTTAAACAAAAATGTCTTCCTTTCTTGCACGGGCAGAATTTAAAGATTTACAAGAGTTAATGCATTCTGCAAGTCAAGTAACTAAGCGCACCTTGCACTGTTACTTTGACACCCTAGAAGCTTCTTGCAGGGCAGCAGTCACTGGATCTGTCATTTAGAAGGCATGCATGGCTTAAGGAACAGTCCCTGCCAGACCATGTCAGATATAAATTGTTGGATGCCCCCTTGCACAAAGCTAACTTATTTGGCACTATGGCAGAAACGGTCTTAAGAAAGATGGAATAAAAAGCAAAATCTATGCAAGCAGTTAAGGATTTCTTACATGTCCAGCCCCCTAGGTTCAGCAGGCATTCTTCCTTCAAACACTGGTCCTTTCCTGCTCCCAGTAAACCGGCCCAGCCTAGGCCCCGTGGAAACAGACCCCCCCAGACATCAGCCACAAGGAATGCAGAGATCTAAGCAGTGGACTACCTCCACTTCAAAACCAGTGAGTTCTAAGCCACCCCCTTATGGTAAGAACTCAGTGACTCACCTCCTTCACTCCCTCCCTCTGCCCACCTTCACTTACTCCTAGGAGGAAAACTCTCCATGCACGCAAGCACCTGGGCCCCCATTACCAAGGATCACTGGGTTCTGAACATTGTGTCTGAGGCATACAAATTTTCCTTCCACACCTTTCCAACCCCAAAAGGGTTCCCAGATCTACCTCCACACAAATGGGCAGAGGCTCAAAAGCAAGTTTTTTCCCTCCTGTTCTCTATGAGGGCAGTAGAGCACATTCATTTAGAACAGATAGGCCAAGGTTTCTACTCCAGACTATTTGTGGTACCCAGAAAAGAGGGCACCTGGCACCCCATCCTCTATCCATTCTAAACACCTTCCTGGTGATCCCAAATTTCAAAATGCTCACCCTCCAGCAGCTGCTACCCATTCTGTCCAAGGACGCTTGGCTAGCCACCCTAGATCTAAAAGAGGCCTACCTCCACATTCCTATCAGGGAATCATGCAGGAAATATCTCCGCTTCAGGGCAGGATCTCAAAACTTTCAGTTCTTTGTGCTTCTCCTTGGCTTATCTACTGCTCCCAGAGTTTTCACAAAATATCTACCTCCGGCCATTGCCTTTTGCAGACAAAGAAATATTCAGATTTACCCATACTTAGATGACTGCCTTATTCAGGCAGACAGCCAGGAAAAGCTGCTCAAGCACCTGGCCTTTGTAAAGACCCTCCTAACCTATCTAGGGTTCATAATCAACAAAAAGAAATCCAAGCAGGTGCATACCCAAAGGATAATCTTCCTGGGAGCAAGTCTGGACACAGCATCCCAAATGGCATACCTTACACCAGAGAAACAAATTTTCCTGACAGCCTACTTCTCTCAACTAGCCACCAGGCCCCAGCTAACTGCAAGGAAGATCCTGCAAGCTCTGGGGTTCATGGCATCTTGCATACTACTCATTTTGTATGCCAGACTGCATATGAGGAAACTTCAGTGGGTACCTAAAGAGCCTTTGGTGTCAACACTGTCAAGACTTGGAAACTCTTCTACCTGTAATTCCTTGCCTCAGAAAAAAAAAATTTGGTGGGCAACAGCATGCTCCCTACAACAAGGGACTGCCTTTCTCCCCACCCCCCGCAGCCCAGACCCTCACCATAGATGCATCAGACTATGCTTGGGCTGCACACCTGGACGGCAGGTGCATACAGGGCCAATGGATCCCACAGCAAATCCCTCTGCACATCAGTCAAAAAGAGATGATAGCTGTGCAGCACTCCTTGATGGCTTTCAAGCCCCTTTTCTCTCCAGAGGCTCTCTTGATCAAAACAGACAACACCACTGTGATGTGGTACATCAGCAAGGAGGGAGGGACTTACTCCTCCATCTATGCAGGCTGGCCATGACCCTTTGGCACACAGCCTCTGCCATGCCAACTACACCTGTTAGCACAATTCCTACCAGGCTCTCTCAACTCTCTGGCAGACCAATTAAGCAGAGATAGTCTGGAACCACATGAATGGCAACTCAACAGAACTACCTTCAGCCTAATAACTCAGAAATGGGGAACCCCGAAGGTTGACCTCTTTAGCTCCCATATCAACCATCAACTCAGCAAATTCTGCACCAGGGAGCATCACTGCATGGCTTAGAAAGTGGATGCCCTGTCCTTCCTCTTGTTCAATCTGTCTGTTTATGCCTTTCCTCTCCTACCTCTCATCCCCAGGGTACTGCTCAAAATAAGGGAGGAAAATCCAAGGCACATTCTTATAGCTCCAGACTTGCCCCGGCAACACTGGTACTCCTTGCTGCACAGCCTATCCCTGTTTCCTCCATGGCATCTTTTTGGGGTTCCAAACCTACTGACCTAGAGGGAAGGGGAATTCATGCATCCCCAATTGCAAACACTCAGTTTGGCAGCTTGTCTTATTCCCTAACCCTGAACCAATCTGCCAATCTCAGTAAACAGGTTCTGGATGTTGCCCGTGAGGCCAGATGCCCTAGCACCAGAAAGTCTTATGTTGATAAATGGAAAAGGTTCTGCACCTGGATCCAGGCGTCCAGGAATACTTAGCTAACCTACTACGCAGTGGCCTCTTTCTCCTCTCTAAAAATTCATGCGTCTGCTATTTCTGCTCATTTTCACACTGAGCAGCCCTTTTCTCACACCCTTGGTCAAACAGTTCCTAAAAGAGGTTAGCAACTTGAGGCCACCCAGAAGGGCACCAACACCAGCTTGGGACCTTAACTTTGTGTTGGAAAAGTCCACCTTGCCCCCTTTCGAACCAGCTTCTTCTGCTGAGCTGTAATATTTTTCTTGGAAGACCACCTTCCTTCTGGCCATCACTTAGGCCAGAAGAGTCTCTGAGCTGCAAGCAGTCATGGCTGTGGAACCCTTCATCTTCCATGCAGAGTATCCCTCAGAACTAACCCATCCTTCATGCCCAAGGTGGTCTCCAGTGTGGCTCTCAACCAATCCATTAATTTGCCCACCTTTTTTCCTAATCCCCAGAACAAGGGGGAAAGGATTCTTCACTCTCTCTAGATGTGCACAGACAGCTCAGGTTTTATCTAGACAGGACTAAATCCTTCAGAAAGTCTGACCATTTGCTGTTTAGCTTTGCTACAGGGTCAGAAGGCAAAGCCATCTCCAAGCAAACCATTTCCAAATGGATAGCACACTGCATCCATTTCTGCTACAAACAGCATGAAAAGCCTTCCCCCAAGGGGGTCAGGGCACACACTCCAGTAGAGCAGCCTCCACCTCTGCAGGTTTCCTCAGAGGAGTTCCCACCAGGGATATCCTGGAGGCTGCCACCTGGACATCTGTTCACACTTTTACCAAGCATTACCACTTGCCTGTCTTCCCCAAATCCAGGGCAGGGTTTGCCTCTGCAGTCATGCAGGGCATCTTAGCAAGCCCATAGATGTTCTTCGTGTTTCACTGTTTCAGTCATTACATTTGGATAATCTGCCGGCAGGTTTCCCTCAGTCAGCCTGAATATCAAAGTCTTGGGTCCTGCGTCGGTTGCTGTCTCCTCTTCCATAATGTCAGGTCATCAGGGCTATAAAACATGCAGCAGACGCCATTTTATTCAGTCTTTCTTGCCGCGCGGTGCACGAAGCAGAAGCAGTTCGCAAGTGCCGGTCGGCCGACTCCTGAAATTTTTGCATTCGAGTTTCAGAACCGAAGTCTTCAATTAAAGCTAAGTACCCCGTTGGGGAAACTTTTTCTTGCTCCTTAACGATGTCAGTAAAAGTTAATAATTGTATTACTTGTGGGAAGCAAATACCTCATAAGGATTTTCATTTGTACTGTATTCCTTGCCTAGGCCCAGATCATAACGTGCCTTGCTATCAGTTTTGTGCTAGATTTAACCAACACACTATTAAGCGTCGGTATATTTTTGCTTCAAAATATTTTGGATCCAGATTTAATTAACCTGAAATGTCGTCGGATAGCAATCAGACTACCGGAGTTCACAAAAAACGCAAAGAAAAAGAGACAGACCGTCGAGGTCCAAAACCGATGAAGCTTCTCCTAAGCCAGTCGCCGGTTCGCCGATGCTCAGTAAGGCGCTTTTGCAGCCCCTGATACCCGCTACTTTTGAGTCGCAGGCCTCTACCGAGACCCATGCGGAGTCCGGTATGCCACGAGATTCTCAAGAGTTTTGAACACATGGATGTCTCTCCATCGGATGGGTCTGGAGCCGCTGAGCAGGCACCGGCTTCTGAGGGTGTTTTCAGGCCTCAACATTTCTACATAAAACTGATGCCAGCTTCAAAAACAACTTCTAAGTCTAAAAAACTGACGCATGAGCCACGTGCTCAGGCCCCTGTGCCTAAAAACAAATTATCAAAATGGCCGAGGACTTAATTACCTTGATCAGGGGTTCCCAACCCCCCCTGCTAAGAGGCCTAGGCAAGACACTGATTATGAATCTTCAGATCAGGTTTCTATTTCTTCTGATCAGGAATTTTCTGTACCACCCTATGAGGATTCAGATGCAGAAGAATCCATCCCATTTGCATCTCCTCTTGAGGATTATTCTTTTGGAGAAACCTTACATACTTCTAAGGGAGCATTTTCATTGGGAAGAGTCAAGATTTCTCTGAATCAAAAAAGAGGCTTAGGGATTTCCTTTTTCCTCAGCATAGGCCTTTGGCTATACCTCCTGTATTAGACATTGTTGATGATGTGTTTTCGGAATCGAGCATGGCTCCTGATTCCCTACCTCCGGCTCCTGGTAAGCCAGACAGATATTACAGGGTTCCTGACTTCCACAAATTTTTATTCAAAAATCCTGCTGCTGATCCTGGAACCATCTCACAGGGTCCCAAAAGTGTAAAGGCCTCTACAGCAAAAAATCCTACCCCCTCTGATAGAGATTCCAGGGTGCTGGATAGATGGGGAAAAAAGGTTTATACATCTGCAACCTTGGCAATTAGGGCCTTAAACTACCAGTTTCATATGCTTAAATATCAACAGCATGTTATGGGCTTATTGAAACCGAAAATGATGTTGATTTCTGATTGTGTGGAAAATAAAGAATTACAGGAATTATTGCATGCAGCAGAACAGGTTGGAAAGCATACTTTGCAATGTGGTTTTGATTCTTTGGAGGCCTCTTGCAGGGCCGCAGTTACTGGATCTGTGATTAGAAGGCATGCCTGGCTCAAGGAGCAAAATCTGCCTGATCATGTTAAAGCTAAATTGTTGGATGCACCTTTACAGCACGATACTCTGATAATAAGGCAGAAGAGGTTTTAAAGAAAATGGAAAACAAAGCTAAATCTATGCAAACTGTTAGATTTCTTACAAGTGCAGCCACCCAGATTCAGTAGGCACTGGCCTACTAAAAATTGGTCCTTTCCTGTGTCCAACAGAGCCTCACAAGGCAAATCCAGGCGCTCAAAAGGCTCCTAGATACCAATCACAGGGTTCTTACAGGTCAAAGCAATGGGATGCCTCTTCTTCCAAATCTGGAGGAAACAAAGCACAACTCTACAGTAAACAGTCTCAATGACTTCCCTCTACCATCACCAAGCACTTATCTTTTGGCAGCCCCCTTGGGGGGGGAGGGGGGGATTAGCACTTCATGCTCATAATTGGCAGTTTAATACCCACTTGTCCTGGGTAATTAACATAGTATCCCAGGGGTACGGATTTAATTTCCATACTTTGCCAATTCCAAACGGTTGGCCAGATCTGCCACAAAATCAGTGGGCAGAGGCTCAGAAACAAGTTACGTCCCTCATGGATATAGAGGCTATTCAGCCAATCCCACAGCAGGAAAAAGGACAAGGTTTTTATTAGTCTGTTCCTGGTACCCAGAAAATACAATGCCTGGCGTCCAATACTGGACTTATCAATTTTGAACATGTTCCTGGACATTCCAAAATTCAAAATGCTGTCTTTACAACAGCTACTACCCATGCTGGGCAAGAATGCTTGGATAGTGACTCTAGACGTAAAAGAGGCATACCTGCATATCCCAATAAGGGAATCGTGCAGAAGATACCTCTGCTTCAAGGCAGGTTTTATGCATTACCAATTCTCTGCACTGCCCTTTGGCTTATCTACTGTGCCCAGGGTCTTTTCAAAGTGCCTGGCACCAGTAATTGCATTTTGCAGACAAAGAAGCATACAAATCTGTCCATACTTGGATGACTGTCTCATTCAAGCAGAAAACAAGGACATTCTTCTTCAACATCTGGCATTTGTAAAAAGGCTTCTAACATGCCTAGGGTACACAGTAAATGAAAAGAAATCACAACTGGTACCCTCTCAAAAAATTACATTCCTAGGTGCAAGCTTGAATACAACTGCCCAGATGGCTTACCTTACGCCAGACAAACAAAGGCAACTGACTATATACTTCAAACAGATGGCAACAAAAGCCCAGTTATCTGCAAGACAAATTCTGCAGGCTTTGGGGTTCATGGCATCCTACATTCTACTAATTCCATATGCATGACTGCATATGAGGAAACTTCAGTGGTATCTAAAAAGTTTATGGAGTCAACATTTTCACAGTCTGGAAACAATGATTCCTCTCATTCCCTGCCTACCACAGGAGTTTCTTTGGTGGGCAGAGACATGCCACCAAAACAAGGGACGGTCTTTCACTCTACCCCCTGCCACCCAAACTACAGACACTTCAGACTATGCTTGGGGGGCCCACCTGGCGGGGAGATGCATTCAGGGCATATGGAACCCAAAACAAATGCATCTGCATATCAGCCAGAAAGAGATGGTAGCTGTTCAGAATGCCCTGACAGCCTTCAAAGACTTACTTCATCCAGGGCAACTACTGATAAAGACGGACAGCACCACGGCTATATGGTACATAAACAAGCAGGGGGGTACACATTCCTACCCCCTTTACAGACTAGCCATGGCATTGTGGGACACGGCCTTGACTTGCCAAGTACATCTTCAAGCACAATTCCTGCCAGGAAAACAAAATACTCTGGCAGACGATCTAAGCAGAAGTCTTATGGACCCTCACTAGTGGAAACTGGATCCACAAGTCTTCAGCATGGTAACACAGAAATGGTGGAGCCCAGACATAGATCTATTTGTCTCTCCCCAAAATTGTCAACTGGACAAATTCTGTGCAAGGACTTATCACAGACAAGCATGGAAAGTGGATGCCCTATCCTTAAGTTGGAAAAACCCATCAGTCTACGCCTTTCCTTCTCTGCCTCTTCTCCCCAAGGTCTTACTAAAGGTCAGACAGGAAAAAATCAAAAATTATCCTAATTGCCTCGCACTGGCCTCGCCAGCACTGGTACCCAATTCTAAGGCATATGTCTCAACTCCCTCCTTGGTACTTGCCTTAAATACCTCATCTACTGTCTCAGCAGAGCAATCAAATTCTGCACACTCCGCTCCAAACTCTGAACCTGGCAGCATGGCTGATCATGTAATTTTTCATACAACACCTCTCAGTAAATCTGTGATGGATGTCATTTTGGAAGCCAGAAGGCCTAGTACTAGAAAATCTTATGCTGATAAATGGAAGAGATTCTGTGCTTAGAACCAAGCACAAGAAATGGACACAGCAAAACCAGATATTCCTCAGATTTTACAATACTTGACTGAGATGCTTGACAAGGGCCTATCTTTTTCTTCAATAAAAATCCATGCCTCTGCCATCTCGGCTCATTACAACACGGAGCCTCCCATCTTTTCTCATCCTCTGCTAAAACAGTATCTTAGAGGGGCCAAAAAATTAAGGCCTCCAAGAAGTTCACCAACTCCTGCATGGGACCTCAATTTTGTGCTGGTAAAACTCACCCTGCCTCCTTCTGAACCAGTAGCTACTGCGAACATAAAGGTTTTATCTTGGAAAACAGCTTTCCTTTTGGCAATCACTTCAGCAAGAAGGGTTTCAGAACTATAGACCCTCATGGCTGTGGAGCCTTTTATTACATTTTACCCGGACAGGGTGTCCCTCAGGACCTATCCTTCTTTTATGCCTAAGGTGGTATCCAGTGCGGCTCTTAACCAAACTATTCACTTGCCAACATTTTGCCCAAATCCAGAGAACAAGGGGGAGCGTATTCTGCATTCATTGGATGTACACAGACAACTAAGATTCTACTTAAACAAGACCAAATCTCTAAGAAAGTCAGAGCAACTACTGGTGGCATTTGCTGCAGGATCAGAGGGGAAGGCTATATCAAAGCAGACTATTTCTAAGTGGATAAGCCACTATATTGGTTTCTGCTACTTGCATCATGGTAAACCTGTGCCCAAGGGAATCTGGTCACATTCCACCAGGGCTGCCTCTACCTCAGCAGCCTTTCTCAGAGGAGTTCCAACCAAAGACATTCTAGAAGCTGCTACTTGGAGCTCTGTTCATACTTTTACAAAGAATTATCATTTGCCTCTCTTTTCTAAGTCCAGGGCAGGCTTTGCCTCTGCAGTTCTGCAGGGCCTTATAGCCACTCCTAATGCTATGTAGTGCCATCCTCCCATCCATAGCTTTGGGATTCTACCCAAATGTAATGACTGCAACAGTGAAACACGAAGAACATAGAACAGTCGTGTACACTTACCATAAATGTAGATGTTCGAGTGTATTCACTGTTGCAGTCTGGGTTTACCTACTCACTATCCCCCTTTTTTTTCTAGAACTTCTCTTTCCTTCACTATATTCTAAAGCCTTTGTGGTGTATTTGCTTTTAGATGAAGGTAAAGTTTATGTTGCTAAAAGTGTATTTACATATGTATATGTATATGTGTATATATATATATATATATATATATATATATATATATATTTATTTATTTATTTTTGCTCCCCATTTGGGGGGCATCTGACATCTGGGGCAAGAAAATGGCGTCAGCTGCATGGTTTATACCCCTGACATGATGGAAGAGGAGACAGCAACCGACGCAGGACCCAAGACTTTGATATTCAGGCCGACTGAGGGCAACCTGCCAGCAGATTACCCAAATGTAATGACTGCAACAGTGAATACACTTGAACATCTACATTTATGGTAAGTGTGCACAACTGTACTTTTCCTTGACTGCCTCCACCATTTCCTCAGCTGTGGGAATCAACCCAAATGTGATGACTGCAACAGTGAAACACGAAGAACATAGTACAGCTGTGTACACTTACCATAAATGTAGATGTTTGAGAATATTCACTGTTTCAGTCCAGGTTACCCACCTGCCATCCCCCTTTCTTCTCTTTCTCTTTTTTATTACCATTCTTCCTTATTGTTCTCCTTTTCTTACAAGGGACATATTGGTATTTTCCACTGGTGGGGTTCTTCCACCAGAGCCTGGCCTCCTACTCGGGAGCTTCTGACAGGTTAGGGCAAGAAAAACTGATGTAATGGCATCGGCTACCTTACGTTATACTACTGACTACCTGACGTCAGTTCTCAAGCGATAGCAACCGACACAGAAATACTAAGTCTCTGGTATTCGGGCCAGCCGAGGGCTACCCCTGGCAGGGATAACCCAAATGTGATGACTGCATCAGTGAATATACTCCGAAGATCTACATTTTATGGTAAGTGCACACAACTGTACTTTCAGTCTTCTGCCTTTAGCTAAGGGCAGTCATCACAAGTTGCCTCACAGGGTGGATCTTCTCACACAAGACAAGGGATCTGTCATACACCCAGATTTTTGATTCCTTTCAGAAAACTTTTTTTTTCTGAGGACTTCGTTAGGGTTCTGCAGGAGGCCAGGAAACCCAGTACCAGGAAATCCTACACATCAAAATGGAAGAGGTTTTCCATTTGGTGTCTGTCTTGTAACCTAGATCCACTATCCGTGGACATTCCTTTAGTTCTGTTCTACTTGTGTGAACTGCTGAAGGCTGGGTTGTGTTATTCTTCTGTTAAAGTTTATTTATCAGCCATTTCTGCTTTGTCTCCTTATGTCTCCTCCACTGGCCTCTAGATTAGAGGTAAAACTTTTCTTAAAAGGCGTCCTTCACATAAAGCCTCCCAGGAAACCTGCTCCCCCTCCTTGGGATCTAAATTTATATACTGGAAAAACTCGCATAGCTCTTTTTGAACCTGCAGCTACAGCTTCCCTGCAACATTGTACTTTGAAGACTCTGATATGTCACTATCACCTCTGCAAGAAGGGTGTCTGAGCTTCAGGTTCTAATGGACTTTCCACCCTTCATAGTTTTTCATTGTGATAGGGTTTCTTTGCATACCAGTCCTTCCTTTATGCCCAAGGTTGTGAATAAGTTGTCACTTAATCAGGCTATTCCTTTTTTCCCTCTCCATAGTCCCCTAGAGAGAGGGTCCTACATAAGTTGGATGTGCATATACAACTCAGATTTTATTTCTATAAATCTAAAGCAGTCAGGAAATCAGATCAGCTTTTTGTGTCTTTTCATCCCAGGGCTCTGGGATGGCCTGTTTTCAAGCAGGCAGTTTCTACTTGGCTTTCCAAGGTCATTTTGTTTTATGTTTTTTATGGAAAGAGTTTATTTTCCTGTTAATGCTCATTCTGCTAAAGGTGTTGCCTCTTCTGATGCCTTTTTCCAGGGTTTGGATACTACTACTATTTAAGAAGCAACCACTTGGACTTCTTTTTACACTTTCACTAAACATTACAATTGGATGTCATCTCTAGATCCAGAGTGGGCTTTGCTAGAGCCATTCTTCATGGCTTTCTAGAGGGCACCTCTGCTGATGTTCATCGTGCATACAGCTGCAGTCATAACAGATGGGTTTTCCTGCCGTCAGGCGGGTCCTCGGTCGGCTGAATTCCAAACTCTAGGTCCGGCGTCAGTTGTCGTCGCTTCCTCCCTGACGTCAGTGCGACAGGGGTATAAAAGATCCAGCCGACCCCATTTTCTTCAGTCTTTCTTGCCGAGTGGTGCCCGAAGCAGAAGCAGTTCGCAAGTGCCGGTCGGCCAGCTCCTGAGATTACGAATATTCTTCAACCGAAGTCTTCTTGAAAGCCAAGTACCCCGTTGGGGAAACTTTTCTTGCCTCAGACCGATGTCAGACAAAGTTAATAATTGCATTTCTTGTGGGAAGCAAATACCGCATAAGGATTTTCATTCCCTCTGCATTCCTTGCCTACGCCCAGACCACGACGTCTCGGCCTGTCGTTTTTGTGCTACATTCAACAGACGCACTATTAAGCATCGGGCGGAGTTCGCCCAACACTATTTTGGCAAAAAATTTAATTACATTATGTCGTTGGATACTCCGACTCCAGTTTTAAGTAAAAGACGCAAAGATAAGGACCGACATAACGAGGTCCGCGACTTCCACCGACACCACGCCAAAGCCGAATACAGGTGGTCCGGTTCTCAGTGAGGCGCCTACGCAGCCCCTGACTACCGACTACACTTAATTGGGGGTGTCTTCTGTACCCGAGGTCGCAGGCTCTTCGGCCCACACCCTGACTACAGATACCGAAGCCACTATTGGCGGTGAAACTAGATAGACCTGCCACCTCTCAAGGTGTCTACAGGCCTTCCTCTTCTTTTTCCATCAAGGCTTTCACTAAGTCTAAGTCAGCCATGCATACTAAAAAACAAGCTCCACTAGGGGTTCTCAACCCCCCCCCCCCCCCCCGGACAAAAGACCCAGATTGGAGGAAGAATCCCCCTCCTCGGACCAGGCCTCCATTATTTCAGAACATTCTGAAGACCAGGAACATTCTTACTCCCCTTTTGAAGATTCTGATGCAGAGGAGTCCATTCCCTCTGTCTCCCCCCCTGAGGATTACTCTTTTTGGGGAAACCTTACATACCCTGAGGGAACACTTCCACTGGGAAGGCCAAGAGTACTCAGACTCCAAGAAAAGGCTTAGGGATTTCCTCTTGCTCCCTCAGCACAGGCCTCTGGCTATACCTCCTGTCTTAGACATCCTAGATGACGTGTATTCGGAGGCCTGCCTTAACCCAGATTCTTTACCTCCAGCTCCAGTTAAGCCCGACAGGTATTACCGGGTTCCTGACTCACACCAATTCCTATACAAAAGCCATGCGGCTGACCCAGAAACTATATCACAGGGTCCCAAGGGAATTAAGGCCTCCACTGCTAAAAATCCATTACCTTCAGAGAGAGATTCCAGAGCTTTAGAGAGGTGGGGGAGAAAGGTTTACACCTCGGCCACCTTAACCATGAGGGCATTAAACTGTCAGTTCCATATGTTAAAGTACAAGCAATTTCTGTTTTCACAGTTGAGAAACAAAATGTCACAACCTGAACAACCAGACTTGAAGGAGTTGCAGGATTTGATACATAGTGCAGAACAAGTGGGTAAACGTACCTTGCAATGTGGTTTTGATGCTTTAGAGGCCTCATGTAGAGCTGCTGTTACAGGATCAGTCATACGTAGACATGCCTGGCTCAAAGAGCAAACCTTACCAGATCATGTCAAAGCTAAATTACTAGATGCCCCTCTGCAAAAAGATGTATTGTTTGGTGTTAAAGCTGAGGAGGTATTAAAGAAAATGGAGGAGAAGGCAAAATCAATGCAAACAGTAAAAGATTTCCTACAGGTACAACCTCCACGTTTCAGTAGAAATTGGCCTTCCAAAAATTGGTCCTTTCCAGCCACGGACAGACCCCAAAGAGGTAGATACAGGCGCCCGAGGAGCAGAGGGCAATCACAAGGATCATTTAGAGGCAGACAATGGCAAACACCCACACAAAGAGGTGGTGAGGATAGTTCACAGCCATTCAGAAAGCAGAACCAATGACTTTCCCCTTTGCATGCCAAGCAAGGCTCAAATGGCAGCACCTTTAGGTGGAAAACTGGCATTATTTTCGAAAAATTGGCATATTGTCTCAAAAGACAAATGGATTCTGGACATCATAGCCAGAGGTTACAGATTTCACTTTCACACCCTTCCAAAAATGAGAGGCATGCCAAACCTGCCACACAATCAAAGGGCAGAGGCACAAAAACAAATTTCAGCTCTCATGGACATGAAAGCTATTCAAGAGGTACCTGTACAAGAACAGGGTCAAGGTTTTTATTCCAGACTATTCCTGGTACCAAGGAAGGGAAAAGATTGGAGACCTATTTTGGACCTATCCATCCTAAACACATTTTTACTCGTGCCAAAATTCAAGATGCTCACATTACAGCAGCTTCTTCCCATGCTGGGCAAGGAGTCTTGGCAGTAACATTGGACCTCAAGGAGGCATACCTGCATGTCCCAATCAGACAAGATTGCAGAAGATACCTCAGATTTCTTGCAGGTTCAACCCATTATCAATTCTCTGCATTGCCCTTTGGCTTATCTACTGCGCCCAGAGTGTTCACGAAATGCCTGGCATCAGTAATCGCCTACTGCAGACTTCAAGGGATACAAATATACCTATATCTGGACGACTGCCTGATCCAAGCGGACAGCAAGCACATACTTATGAAACATCTGGCGTTTGTAATAATGTTGTTGAATTCTCTGGGATACACAGTCAACAAAAAGAAATCAAGGCTAATACCCTCTCAAACAATAATTTTCCTGGGTGCCAGCTTGGATACAAACACCCAGATGGCCTACCTCACGCCAGAGAAACAAGGGCAACTAACTCAATACTTCAGAAAACTGGCAACTTTCACCAGGCTGACTGCAAGGAAAATCCTGCAGGCTCTGGGATTCATGGCATCTTGCATCCTACTAATCCCATGTGCAAAGCTGCATATGAGGAAACTTCAGTGGTACCTAAAAAACCTATGGTCTCAACACAGCCACAGTTTGGAAACAGTAATACCACTAATTCCATGTCTTCAAAAGGAATTTCTGTGGTGGGCTCAAGCATGCCAAAGAAACACAGGTCTCCCATTCTGCAAGCCTCAAGCAAATCAAATCATCACAACAGACGCCTCGGACTACGCCTGGGGGGCGCACATGACAGATCGGTGCATTCAGAGCAAATGGTCCCAAAAAGAAAAGCACCTACACATCAATCAGAAGGAAATGCTAGCAGTAATAAATGCTATTTTAGCTTTCAAAGACCTACTACATCCAGGCCAGCTATTGATAAGGTCGGACAACACCACAGTAATGTGGTACATAAACAAACAGGGAGGTACCCATTCATACCCCCTATGCAGGCAAGCCATGTCTCTTTGGAACATGGCTCTGGAATTACAAATCGAGCTTCAAGCACAGTACCTGCCAGGCAAGGAAAACACACTGGCAGACAACCTAAGCAGAAATATGACAGATCCACACGAATGGAAGTTGCATCCTCAAGTTTTCACAAAGATAACTCAAGCATGGAGAAGGCCAGACATAGATCTCTTTGCCTCCCACAGAACTCACCAATTGGCAAAATTCTGCTCAAGGATCTTTCATCCACAGGCCTGGAAAGTGGACGCACTCTCCTTCAGTTGGGCAACAATGACAGTTTATGCCTTTCCACCTCTCCCTCTGCTGCCCAAAGTTCTATTAAAAACCAGAGCAGACAGACCAAAGATGATTCTCATTGCTCCAGACTGGCCAAGACAACACTGGTACCCACTCCTGAAAAGCCTGACTCATTCCCCACCATGGATCCTGCCTCTAATGCCTCTCTTACTGACTCAGCACAACTTCAAAACTATTCACAGTCAGCTGAAAACACTCAATCTAGCCGCATGGAAGATTCCTTAAATTCACAACAGGCTCTACTCTCCAAGGAGGTGCAGGATGTCATTTTGGAGGCCAGAAGACCTTCTACAAGAAAAGCCTACTCTGCAAAATGGAAACGGTTTTGTGCCTGGAATGAGAAAAAGGATCAGAATCCTGGAATACTGAATTTACCCCAAATATTACAGTACCTGGCTGAGATGCTAAGCAATGGACTTTCATTCTCCTCCATCAAAATCCATGCCTCAGCCATTTCTGCAGAATACAACACTGATCCTCCTTTATTCTCTCACCCCCTCTTAAGACAGTTCCTCAGAGGGGCTAAGAATATAAAACCCCCAAGGAAACAACCAGTACCTGCTTGGGACCTCAATTTCATACTAGGAAAAACTGACCTTGCCTCCCTTTGAGCCAGCTGCTTCAACAGAACTGCAATACTTGTCTTGGAAAACAGCCTTCCTCCTGGCAATCACTTCAGCTCGCAGGGTTTCGGAACTACAAGCCCTCATGGTTGTGCAGCCTTTCATCACTTTCCATCAGGACAGAGTTACCTTACGAACCAATCCGTCCTTTATGCCAAAGGTAGTATCCAGGATAGCCTTGAATCAGGCTATCCACTTACCTACCTTCTACCCTAATCCTCAAAACAAAGGGGAAAGACTACTACATTCCTTGGACATTCACAGACAGCTGCGTTATTATTTGGACAGAACAAAGCCTTTCAGAAAATCTGAGCAACTCTTTGTGTCCTATGCTGCAGGAGTTCAAGGGAAGCCTATTCCCAAACAAACAATCTCAAAGTGGATAGCCCACTGCATACGCTTTTGTTACTCCTTTCATGGTAAATCTGTACCTGCAGACATCAGATCTCACTCCACAAGGGCCACAGCTACCTGTGCAGCTTTCCTCAGGGGGGTTCCTACCAAAGATGTTTTGGAAGCAGCCACTTGGACTTCCGTACATACCTTCTCCAAGCACGATCACCTACCATTATACTCCAAATCTAGAGCAGGCTTTGCCACTGCAGTCTTGCAGGGCATCTTGGCTCCTCCTAGTTCCACCTAGTGCCTAGCACCCCTTTTATAGCTTTGGGATTCTACCCATCTGTTATGACTGCAGCTGTATGCACGATGAACATAGTACAGTTTTGTACCTACCATAAATGTAGATGTTAGAGTGCTAATACAGCTGCAGTCCAGGTTTCCCTCCCTCCTTCCCCTCTTGGGACAGGCCTAACGGCTAACACCTCCTCATACAACCTGTTTGGGGTGTTCTTTTATGGTGTATTTGCTTGCAACTACTGCTTTTTGATTATATTGCATTGCATTATTACATAATTTTATGTATTGCCTTCCTTCTGGGGGCACCTGACATCTGGGGCAAGAAAAACTGAAGAAAATGGTGTCAGCTGGATCTTTTATACCCCTGTCGCACTGACGTCAGGGAGGAAGCGACGACAACCGACGCCGGGCCTAGACTTTGGAATTCGGCCGACCGAGGACCCGCCTGACGGCAGAAAAACCCATCTGTTATGACTGCAGCTGTATTAGCACTCGAACATCTACATTTATGGTAGGTACAAAACTGTACTTTATCCTGCCGTCAGGCTGTCCCGCAGTCGGCCTGAATTTCAAAGCCTTGGTCCGGCGTCGGTTGTCGTCGCTTCTTCCCTGACGTCAGTGCGGCAGGGGTATAAGAGGCAGTCTACACCATTTTCTTCAGTCTTTCTTGCCGCGCGGTGCCCGAAGCAGAAGCAGATTGCAAGTGCCGGTCGGCCAGCTCCTGAGATTTTCGAACAGATTTTCAGCCAAAGTCTTCTACAAAGCTAAGTACCCCGTTGGGGAAACTTTTCTTGCCTCAGACCGATGTTAATAATTGTATTTCTTGTGGGAAGCAAATACCTCATAAGGATTTTCATTCTTATTGTATTCCTTGCCTAGGCCCAGACCACAACGTTTCTGGTTGTCGGTTTTGCGCTAGGTTCAATAAACGCACTATTAAGCGTCGGGCTGATTCCGCCCGACATTATTTTGGCAGAAAATTCAACTATATTATGTCGTCGGAACCTCCGATTACTGCTATGTTTAAAAAACGCAAGGACAAAGACTGGCAGCCTAGACCTAGGCCAGATACCGAAGTCTCGGTTAGGCCTGCCGCCGGATCTTCGGTATTCAGTCAGGTGCCTACGCAGCCCCTGACTACCGCAAATTTAGAAAATACGACTACCTCTCAGTCAGAATCTACTGGGCCACTGGAGCCGGTTCCTCCTCAACACGCGGACGCCAGCCCTGGCGGCGATCCGGAGACTATGGACAGGCCTTCGGTTTCAGAAGGCGTCTTTAAACCGACTACTCTTTCCGTTAAGTCATACGCTAAGCTTCCAAAGGTTAAGAAACCGGGTCCACACACTCCCATACAGGCCCCTATGCCTAAAAAACAGATGCTCAAAATGGTGGAGGACCTGATTACCCTTATCAGAGGTTCCCAGCCCCCTCCTGACAAAAGGCCTAGACTGGAGGAAGATTTACCTCCTCCTGACCAGGAATCCATTTCTTCAGCAGACTCAGAGGAACAGGATTACCCCTTCCCTCTTTATGAAGACTCAGATGCTGAGGAGTCTATTCCCTCTGTGTTCCCCCCCTGAAGACTTCTCTTTTGGGGAAACCCTGCACACCATGAGAGAGCATTTCCACTGGGAAGGACAAGGTTACTCTGACTTCAAGAAAAGACTCCGTGAGTTTCTTCTTTTGCCTCAGCATAGACCCCTAGCCATTCCTCCTGTTTTAGACATTCTGGATGATGTCTACACTGAATCCAGTCTAAATCCAGATTCCTTACCTCCAGCACCACCTAAACCAGACGGGTACTATCGAGTCCCTGACTCACAAGTTTTTATATAAAAGCCCTGCTGCAGACCCAGAAACCATTTCCCAGGGTCCCAGAGGGGTTAAGGCCTCTACTGCTAAGAATCCACTACCTGCGGAAAGAGATTCCAGGGCATTAGAAAGATGGAGGAAAAAAGTGTATACCTCTGCCACTTTGGCCATGAGGGCATTAAACTTCCAATTCCACATGATTAAATACCAGCAGTACTTGCTTACTCAGTTAAAACAGAAAATGATCCCTCAAACAGATCAACTAGATTTCAAAGGGATGCAAGATTTGTTGCATACAGCAGAACAAGTGGAAAACCTACCTTGCAGTGTGGTTTTGATTCTTTGGAGGCCTCATGTAGAGTAGCAGTCACAGGGTCTGTAATACGTAGACATGCTTGGCTAAAAGAGCAGACCTTACCAGAACATGTCAAAGCAAAGTTGCTGAATGCTCCACTGCAAAAGGATGTGTTATTTGGTGTCAAAGCAGAGGACGTTTTAAAGAAGATGGAAGAAAAGGCAAAATCAATGCAAACAGTTAAAGATTTTTTACAGGTACAACCTCCTCGCTTCAGCAGAAACTGGCCATCAAAAAACTGGTCCTTTTCTGCTTCAGACATACCCCAAAGGGGCAGGTACAGACGCCCTAGGGGCAGAGGCCAGGCACAGGGTACCTTCAGGTCTAGACAATGGCAAACAACAACTCAGAGGGGGAGACGACAGATCTCAACCCTTCAGAAAACAAACTCAATGACTTTCCTCTTCGCCTGCCAAGCAAAATTGCCCAGGCAGCACCTCTAGGAGGAAAACTGGCTCTTTTCCCACAAAATTGGCACATCACAACAAAGGACAAATGGGTTCTGGATATTATTACCCGAGGCTACAGATTTCATTTTCACATTTACCACGGATGAGAGGCATGCCAAATCTGCCAACAAACCAATGGGCAGAGGCACAAAAGCAAATTTCAGCTCTCATGAACATGAAAGCAATTCAAAAGGTACCTGCAAAAGAGCAAGGTCAAGGATTTTACTCAAGACTGTTTCTAGTACCAAGAAAGGACAAAGCCTGGAGACCCATCTTAGACCTTTCAATTCTAAACATGTACCTGGACATTCCCAAATTCAAAATGCTCACACTACAGCAGCTTCTTCCCATGCTGAGCAAGGAGTCTTGGCTGGTAACGTTGGACCTCCAAGAGGCATACCTGCATGTCCCTATCAGACAAGATTGCATAACACTTCTCTGCATTGCCCTTTCGCTTATTTACTGCGCCCAAAGTATTCACAAAATGCCTGGCATCAGTAATTGCATACTGCAGACAACGAGGAATACAAATTTATCCATATCTGGACGACTGCCTGATCCAAGCGGACAGCAAAGACATCCTACTACAGCATCTGGCATTTGTAGCAAAGTTGCTAAGTTGCCTAGGGTACACAGTAAACAAAAAGAAGTCAAAACTAATACCCTCACAAGAAATAATTTTCCTGGATGCCAGCTTGAATACAACTGCCCAGATGGCTTACCTCACGCCAGACAAGCAAATGCAACTGGCTCAGTACTTCAAAAAGATGGCAACTTCTACCCAGCTCACTGCAAGGAAATTCCTGCAGGCATTGGGGTACATGGCATCCTGCATTCAACTAATTGCATATGCAAGGCTGCATATGAGAACTACAATGGTACCTAAAAAGTGTATGGTCCCAACACAGACAGCCTCGAAGCAACTATGACTCTCATTCCCTGCCTTCAAAAAGAGTTTCTATGGTGGGCTCAAGCATGCCAAGCAAACAAGGGCCTTCCTTTTGTCTCGCCTCCTCCAAGCCAAACCTTGACAACAGATTCATCAGACTACGCCTGGGGTGCACACATGGCAGGACAATGCATACAGGGCAAATGGTCTGCAAACCAAAGGCAACTACACATCAATCAAAAGGAGATGCTAAGTGTAAAAAATGCACTAACAGCCTTCAAGGACCTTTTGCATCCAGGACAACGACTAATAAGGACGGACAACACCACAGTTATGTGGTACATAAACAAGGAGGGACGCACTCCTACCCACTATGCAGACAGGCAATGGACTTGTGGAACACAGCATTAACTTACCAAGTACAACTGCAAGCACAATTCCTGCCAGGAAAAGAAAACTTTTTGGCAGACAAATTAAGCAAAAATTTGACAGACACTCACGAGTGGAGACTACACCCACAATTATTCTCAATGATAACTCAAAGGTGGGGATCACCAGGCATAGATCTGTTTGCCTCAACCAGGGTTGCTAGACGTCCCTATTTCGGCGGGACTGTCCCGAGATCAGCAGCCTGATCCCGAGTCCCGCCCTGCCGGTTTAAATCCCGACCAGCCTCCGCTTTGTTTTTTTTTTTTTTTTTTTTTCTTTGATTGTCCCGTATACCTGGCATACGGGCCAATCAAAAATTGCTAAACACGGAGCTTCTTGTGTTCCGCATTAAACACGAGAAGATCCGTGTTTAGCGATTTTTGATTGGCCCGTATACAGGCATATGGGCCAATCAAAAATTGCTAAACACGGAGCTACTTCTGTTGAATGCGGAACTGCAATGCATTAAACACGAGAAGCTCCGTGTTTAGTGCAGAGCTCAGTTCTTTACTGTGTTCCGCATTAAAGACCTTTGTTTTTGGTCTTCACTTGCCGTGAGAGACCTTTTTTTTTTTTGTCCCTACCTGGGGGGCTGGAAATCTGGCAACCCTGGCCTCAACCAACAATTGCCAGCTACAAAAATTTTGCACAAGGACTTAACATCCCCTGGCCTGGAAAGTAGATGCCCTATCATTCAGTTGGACAGCATTGTCAGTCTACGCCTTCCCACCTCTGCCTCTACTCACTCAGGTATTACTGAAAACCAGATTAGAGACACCACAGATGATCCTCATTGCCCCGGATTGGCCACGTCAACACTGGTACCCACTACTATGAAACTTGACTCACAGCCCTCCATGGATCTTACCTCAATTCCCTCTGCTGTTAACCCAACAAAACTCTCAGATCCTTCACAGTCAGCTAAGGACCTTAAATCTAGCTGCATGGAAAATACCTTAAATTATCAAACAACACTTCTCTCAAAGGACGTCCAGAGTGTCGTTTTGGAGGCCAGGAGGCCCAGCACCAGAAAAACATACGGTTCCTCCCATTTTCTCTCATCCTTTGCTAAGGCAGTTTCTCAGAGGGGCAAAAAATATAAGACCCCCCAGAAAGCCACCTACTCCAACTTGGGATCTAAATTTTGTTCTGGAAAAGTTAACACTTCCTCCTTTCGAACCAGCCTTTTCAGCAGAGCTTCAATACTTGTCATGGAAGACATCCCTGCTGCTGGCTATCACCTCAGCACGCAGAGTCTCAGAACTGCAGGCACTTATGGCAGTGGAACCTTTCATCATTTTCCATCAGGACAGAGTATCTTTACGCACCAACCCTTCCTTCTTGCCAAAGGTAGTATCCAGTGTGGCTCACAATCGGGCCGTACACTTGCCCACCTTTTATCCAAACTCACAGAATAAAGGAGAAAGACTCCTTCACTCTTTGGACATTTACAGACCGTTACGTTACTATTTGGACAGGACAAAGGCCTTCAGAAAATCTGACCAACTCCTTGTATCCTATGCACCAGGCTCAGAAGGAAAGGCTATTTCAAAACAGACCATCTCCAAATGGATAGCACATTGCATCCGCTTTTGCTACTCACACCACGGGAAAGCAGTGCCTGCTAGTATTAGGTCTCACTCTACCAGGGCTACAGCAACCTCAGCAGCCTTCCTCCGAGGAGTCCCAACAAAGGACATTCTGGAGGCAGCTACCTGGAGTTCAGTGCACACCTTCACCAAGCATTACCACCTTCCTCTGTACTCTAAGACCAGAGCTGGGTTTGCCACTGCAGTTCTGCAGGGCATCTTAGCTGCACCTAACCCAGTTTAGCTCCTACCACCCAACCATAGCTTTGGGACTCTACCCAAGTGTGATGACTGCAGCAGCATAGCACGATGAACATAGTACAGTTTTGTACCTACCATAAATGTAGATGTTCGAGTGGTTATGCTGCTGCAGTCCAGGTTACCCTCCCTCCATTCCCTCTACCTAACAAGGCTTTTCTTATACCTACATGTACTTCAACCTTTGGGATGCATGTCTATATGGTGTATTTGCTTACAACTAGTACCGTTGTTTTGCACTAAGGTATGTTTTGCAAGCTTCTTATTTTGCCTTCTTAGTTTGGGACACCTGACATGTGGGTCAAGAAAAACTGAAGAAAATGGCATCGGCTGCCTCTTATATCCCTGCCGCACTGACGTCAGGGAAGAAGCGACGACAACCGACGCCGGACCAAGGCTTTGGAATTCAGGCCGACTTCGGGACCGCCTGACGGCAGGATAACCCAAGTGTGATGACTGCAGCAGCATAACCACTCGAACATCTACATTTATGGTAGGTACAAAACTGTACTATATGTTTTCCTCCTTTTATTCCTTAAGCTACTGTTCCTATTGCGGAATTCAGTTCTGAGGATGTTATGTGCGGACATCACTTTTATGACCTGCATTGTCTGCAAGCCTAAGTGCAACGTCGCTCATACCCTGCAGTGGTAAAATACTTGTGTATAGTTGCCAGACATCTGGATCATGTAAAGAATACTGCAACGTAGAAGAGAAAGGCACTGTGGCTATGGTAAGATTTTAAGCAACTATTCTATGTACTTCTGTTCACTGTTCCAGTATTGGATCCCTCCCTCCAACACCCTCTTGTTTGTTCTTTTTTTTTGTTTGTTATTCCCTTCTGGTTGAGCATTTCCCCTTTTCTTTTGCATTTTTTCCTCCTGGATGTGCATAGGTTCATAGGTTGGTACTAGGCTATCGGCCCTAGGGCCTATGCAAGCCTAGCCATAACAATTCCCTGGATATTTCTTCCCACAATATTTACTTCTCTGGACCCCTGTCTAGCATTACGACTGACATTATCCCCGCGGTGAATTTCCCATCTCCCATCTAATCATCAAGGTTCCTTTTGAAGAGGGCTAATGAGGTGCTGTGCGTGACTTGTATGGGCAGTCTATTCCAGACTATGGGGAGTCTCTGGGTCAGGAACCTATCCCTCCAGCATGTTTTGTTCATTGTGATGACAAGGTTTAGATCCCTGGAGCATGTGGCTCTGAGGGATTGGGATTTCTTTAAGTGGAGCACGTCCAACAGCTCAGGGTTTGACATGGCCTTGTATGTTAAGCAGAGATCGTCTCTGAGTAGACGATGTGCCACAGAGTATAGCTGGAGTTTTTTTTAGACAGTCAGCATAAGGCATCTGCTTTAGGCCTGTGATTCTTTTAGTGCTGTATTTCTGTGGCCTTTCCAGCTGTTGCAGATGTCTTGCGAGGTACATACCAAACTGGGCATTATACTCTATAATGGGTCTAATGAGGGATGAGTACAGTGGGACAATGACCTCCTTTTTTCTGGATGAAAAGCCCTTAGTGATGAGGTGTGCCACATAGGATTTCCTGACTGTTGTGGCGATGTGGTTATCGAAAGTGAGACCACTGTCCACCTGTGTCCCTAAGTCTGTCATCACACTTTCGATGTTTAGTGTCCTGCCACCTATGTGGTAATTCATGGGTACATGTCTTTTTCCAAAGGGGTTAACTATACATTTCTTGGCATTAAGCTTGAGCCCATGGCTCTGGCACCAGGCATCTGTTTCTGTAAGGCCCTTTTGTAGAATATCCACATAATTTGGGGATTCAGTAATGGCTCCCAGTGTGCAGTCATCTGTGAACTTTGTTAGCCAGAGTCCCTTGGTGTTGGCCTGTACTTCAGAGAAGTAGATGCCAAACAGGAGTGGTCCCAGGACTGAACCCTGAGGTACTCCACTTGTCTGGAGCTGGATTTGGAATTTACAGTCTGGGTTCTGTCAGTAAGCCAGTTGGCAACCCATCGAGTGACGTAGAGATTTATGCCCAGCTTAGTAAGTTTATGATTCCAGAGTGGGGGATTGTGTCGAAGGCCTTGGCGAGGTCCAGATAGTCTGTGTGGACCGCTTTACCCTCGTCCACAGCTCTGGAGATTGATTCGAAGAAGTCAGTCAGATTCAGGAGACAAGATTGGCCCTTCACAAACCCAAAACTGGGTGGGGTCCAGTGTTTGAAGGTTGCCAATGCCTTTGTTTATAAGTTCCGTGATAATGTGTTCCATGCCCTTCCAGATCAGCCTTGTCAGACTGATGGGACGGTAGTTCCCGGGATCCAAGGCGGATCCTCCCTTGTGGAGTGGAATAACTGTAGCTGTGCGCCACTCAGTGGGCACGAAGCCTGAGGTGAGGCTATGATTAAACATGACACTTAGGTGAGGTGCCAGTTCATTTTGTAGTTCATGTAGTTCACAGCCTGGGATGTCATCTGGTCCCATGGATGCTGTATTCTTAGCTTTGGAGAGTGCGGTTTCTACCTGTGTCTCCTTTTGAGACTGTTCTTTTCCGGGGCAATCCTTTTCTGGGTAACTGCGTCCATACTTCATTTTTATGCCCTACGTTCTGTGCAGGGAGCATGTGTCTTACGTGCAGCACATGCAAGATCATTAGCTTTGGTATACTGGCTGAACGTCAGGCTGCCATGAGTGTGAGTTCCATAACGTTAAGAATACTTCCGCAGTGAAGTGAAAAACATTTGCTGTTAAGATAATAATCTGATTGTCTTTTTCATTCTTCCTCACTGTTGGATCTGATTTGGCCACATTCACAAGACTTTAGGATCCGAGTCTCGTGCTCCTCCCTTTCCCATAATACGTCATACCTTCCCTAACTCCAGATCTTATTTGCCGCCATCCAACACTGATGTGGTCTGTTAGTCTTGAGTGTTTTTCTTGTCTGTGAGTTGCTATTTTGTTGTATTTCTATCTTTTTGTTATTTGTAGTTCCAGATGGTTATGGTTCAGTCCATTCTGCCACTTCTGTGCAGTGAAGATTGGATGTGGTCTATAGATCTCAAGGACATGTATTATCATATCAGAATGAACAAATGCTCTAGGAGATATTTGCGGTTTCAGCTGGGGGCCAGTCATTACCAGTTCAGACCGCTGCTCTCTGGACTCACCACAGCCCCTTGGGTGTTTACGAAGTGTGTGGCAGTTGTTGCGGCTCAACTGAGGCTAGATGGATTCCAGGTGTTAATTTTGACAATTGGCTCCTTACTGCACCAAGGCATCAACTGATCCAAGCCAGGGATTACCTGGTACAGATCTTCAATTCCCCGGATATTTCAATAAACCTGACAAAGTCAAACCTGACTCCTGTGCAGAATTTAAAGGAGCGCAACTGAACACTTTAACCCAAGTCACGTCCTTACCTCTGCATCGCATCATTTCTCCGACTTAATGGATCTCACATCTCCTCCAGCGCAGTTAGTTCTCGGAGAGCTGGGGTCTGTCTGTGTCCATTATTTACCAGCCCCTATCTGCTCCTGTCAGACTTGCTCCCATCTGCAGAAGCTATCTCCAGTGGTGGATGCAATCAAAAGACCTATCTCTGGGCAGGTTGTACCCCTCCCTTCCAGTAACCACAGTGACCATGGAAGCTTCCCTTTTGGGGTGGGTTGGATGGTGTTATCAGAGAAAGATGGTCCAAGGCATGTGGTCCCACCACGACACCAAGTTGCATGCGAGTGTCCCATAGATGAGAGCAGTCCTTCTAACGCTGCAAGCCTTTCAGGACCTTTTTTCCTCTAGGGACTATTGCAATTTATATGGACATGTCAGTTGTCTGGTATATAAACAAAAATTGAGGAACCCGATCATGCCCATTATGCAGAGAGGCCATGAGAGTTTGGGAATGGGCGATTTCTTGAGGCCGCTTTCTTATTGCAACACACATCCCTAGGAAATCCAGCGTGCTAGCAGACAGCCTTAGCAGGTCCATTGTAACTCAAGAGCAGTCCCTCAATCAAGCAGTAGCAAACCAGATTTTCAGCCATTGGGGCCAAGCTTGCTGCAGTCTTTTTGCTTCTGTCCTAAACAACAAATGTAACAAGTACTTTGCTCTGATCACCCTGAAAGGGGAGTTGCCGAGGGGTGCGCTAGGCCACGATTGGCCCCTGGGCCTCCTTTATGCTTACCCCTATCTTCTCCTGATCCCGAAGTTTCTACAGAAAGCCAGCAGGCTTAAGTGATCAGTGATTCTCATTGCCCTCTTCTGGCCTTGTCAGGTACGTTTCCCCTTCCAAGTATCCCCCATGGATACTGTATCCCATTCAGGACCTCATCTCCCATCCATCAGATCATCAACAGCCCAGTCTGCACTCACTCAAATTGACTGTATTGTTTCTCCACTTCTAGTGATTATAAGAAAGTCCAGGCTAGCTTCCCCAGTATGTGACATAATCTTGATTCTCAAAGCTTCCACAAGAAAAGGTCTATAACAGTAAGTGGAAAAGATTCACGATTTGGGCTTCAAAGGAGAATATTGATCCATTTACAAGCTCCTATGTCAACTGTTCTCCTTTTTCTGAGTTCATTGTTTCATGATGGCTCCAATTTCCCTACTATTAAGCTACAGTTGGCAGCCATTTCTAATTTCCTTTCAGGAAAGGGATTTTCCTCTGTTTCCTTGTTGAAAGTATGCAGGGCTTTTATGAGGGTTTTTTTTCTCCTAGGGCATCCAATTAAAAGACCCATTTCCCCCTTGGGATCTTACAGTTGTCCTTCAGAGCCTTACTCAAAAATCTTTCGAACCAGCCAGTACTTGAATTGAATTTTCTTTCATGGAAGCCTGTATTCTTCGTAGCCATTTACATTAGCCAAGAGAGTATCTGAACTGCAGGCCTTGTCAATGAAATCTCCTTACAGAATTTTTCATAGACAGAGTTTCCCTAAGAACTAATCCATCTTTTATGCCTAAAGTAGCAACGGAATCCAATATTAAACCAGTCCATTCAGTTGCAGATTTTCTTTCCAAATTATTCAAATAAAGGAGAATATATGCTACGTCTTCTAGATAGTCATAGACAGTTGTATTTCTGTCTGCACAGGACAAAGTAGTACAGAAAATCTGGTCAAGTCTTTGTAACCTTTTTTACTAATCGTTTGGGCCAAGCAGTATCCAAGATTCACCCTGGCTAAATGGATAATGGATTACATTTCTACCATTTATTCCTAAAAAGGTTTTGATTTGCCTCATCCATCTAAAGACCACTCAGCTAGATCCATGGCCACTTCATCTTTTTGCCAGAACATCAATTGATAAAATATGTGCTGCAGCCACTTGGTCTAAGACCAGTACTTTTGTTTCACATTATAAATTGAACATTGTCTCCAGAAGCAGAGCATCTTTCTGTTCAACAGTGCTCTGGCATATCTTTCCTCAGGGGCTGCCCAGGAGATGTTCATCGTGTTACACTGCTGCAGTCATTACACTTGGGTTATCCTGCCGTCAGGCGGTTCCCCAGTCGGCCTGAGTTCCAAAGTCTTGGTCCAGCGTCTGTTGCTGTCGCCTCCTCCCTGACGTTGGTGCATCAGGGGTTTATAAGATGCAGCTGACGCCATTTTCTTCAGTCTTTCTTGCCGCACAGTGCCCGAAGCAAAAGCAATTTGCAAGCGCCGGTCGGCCGTCTCCTGAGATTTTCATTCCGAACCCAGAACCAAAGTCTTCTACAAAGCTAAGTACCCCGTTGGGGAAACATTTTCTTGCCTCAGACCGATGACAGTAAAAGTTAATAACTGTATTTCTTGTGGGAAGCAAATACCTCATAAAGATTTCCATTCCTACTGTTTCCCATGCCTAGGCCCAGACCACAACGTCACGGGTTGTCGGTTTTGTGCTAGGTTTAACAAGCGCACTATTAAACATCAGTTCGATGTAGCCCGACATTATTTTGGTAGAAAATTAAATTATACCATGCCGTCGGAACTTCCGACGAACGGAATACACAAAAAGCGCAAAGACAAGGATAGGCATCCGAGGCCCAAAACTGACGAAGCCTCTTCTAGGCCAGTCGCCGGTTCTCTGGTTTTCAGTGAGGTGCCTTCGCAGCCCCTGACTACCGCTTCTGTAGAACCACAGGCCGCCTCTGACTCCCACGTGGAGATGGCTGGGCCTTCGGACGCAGTTATTCAGCCTACCGAGACTAACCTTTCAGAGGGATCCGGAGTAGCTGTGCAACCTACAGCTTCAGAGGGTGTCTTCAGACCTACTCAGTTAAGCATTAAACCCTCAGCCAAGTCTAAGCCTCCTTTAAAATCAAAGAAACAAATACAGAATTCTCCAGGACAGGCCTCCATGCCTAAGAAACAAATGCTCAAAATGGCCGAAGACCTAATCACTCTGATCAGGGGGTCCCATCCCCCTTCTGATAAAAGGCCTAGTCAGGATGCAGACTATGACTCATCCGACCAGGTGTCCATCTCTTCTGATTCATCCTCAGACCTAGGATACTTTTTACCCCCTTATGAGGATTCTGATGCTGAGGAATCAATTCCATCAGCCTCACCGCCTGGGGACTACTCCTTTGGGGAAACCCTACATACCATGAGGGAGCATTTCCACTGGGAAGGCCAGGATTACTCAGAATCCAAGAAAAGGCTCAGAGACTTCCTTTTATTACCTCAACACAGACCCCTTGCTATTCCGCCAGTGTTAGATATTGTGGATGATGTGTATACTGAATCCAGCTTAAATCCAGATTCCTTACCTCCAGCCCCTGTTAAACCTGACAGATACTACAGAGTCCTTGACTCACATAAATTTCTGTATAAAAGCCCTGTTGCTGACCCTGAAACTATTTCTCAGGGACCCAAAGGAGTTAAGGCCTCATCAGCCAAGAATCCAGTTCCCTCTGACAGAGATTCCAGAGCATTAGGCAGATGGGGAAAGAAAGTATATACGTCTGCAACTTTAGCAATGAGAGCCTTAAATTGCCAGTTTCACATGCTAAAATATCAGCAATTCTTACTGTCTCAGTTAAAACAAAAAATGCTTCCAGAATCAGATCCTCATAATTTTAAAGAAATGCAGGATTTATTGCATGCAGCAACAAGTGGGAAAGCATACTTTGCAATGTGGTTTTGATTCTCTAGAGGCCTCCTGCAGAGCAGCAGTTACAGGCTCTGTCATTAGAAGACATGCTTGGTTAAAAGAACATACGTTACCAGATCATGTTAAAGCAAAATTATTGGCTGCACCTTTGCAGCAGGATGTGTTATTTGGAGTTAAGGCAGAAGAGGTATTAAAGAAAATGGAGGATAAGGCAAAATCTATGCAAACGGTGAAGGATTTCTTACAGGTTCAGCCTCCTAGATTTAGCAGAAACTGGCCATCTAAGAATTGGTCCTTTCCAATTACAGACAGACCTCAAAGTGGAAGATACAGGCGTCCAAGAGGTAGAGGTCAAACACAACACGAGGTCCTTACAGGCCTCGACAATGGGTTGCATCAGGCCAGAAAGAAGGGGAAGACAGGCCCCAACCATATAAAAAGCAGCTCCAATGACTTCCCACTACAGCTGCCAAACAAATCCCTCTTGGCAGCCCCCTTGGGAGGAAAACTGGCACTCTTTTACCACAACTGGCAAATGATCACCAAAGACAAATGGGTTCAAAGGTTGTATTTCAGGGTGACAGGTTCCACTTTCACACTCTGCCAAGGTGAAAAGGAATGCCAAATCTGCCACTAAATCAATGGGCAGAGGCTCAAAAACAAATGACAGCACTCATGGATATGAGAGCTATTCAAAAGGTACCATCACAGGAGCAAGGACAAGGATTTTACTCAAGACTCTTTCTGGTACCCAGAAAGGACAAAGCCTGGAGGCCCATTTTGGATCTTTCATCTCTAAACACTTACCTGGATGTTCCGAAATTCAAAATGTTGACACTACAGCAGCTTCTTCCCATGCTGGGCAAGAAAGCTTGGCTTGTGACTTTGGACCTCAAGGAGGCATACCTGCATGTCCCTATCAGACAAAACTGCAGAAGATACCTCAGATTCATAGCTGGCTCAATGCACTACCAATTCTCTGCACTGCCGTTTGGTTTATCTACTGCGCCCAGGGTCTTCACAAAGTGCCTGGCACAAGTAATTGCATTTTGCAGACAGAAAGGAATTCAAATTTATCCGTACCTGGACGACTGCCTGATTCAAGCAGAGAGCAAGGACATTCTTCTAAAGCATCTGGTGTTTGTAAAAAAGTTAAGTTGCCTGGGGTACACAGTAAATGAAAATAAATCAAAACTAGTGCCCTCACAAGAGATTATATTCCTGGGTGCCAGCTTGAACACAACGGCCCAGATGGCTTATCTCACGCCAGACAAACAAGGACAACTGACTCAATACTTTCAGTTGATGGCAACAAAGACCCAGCTCCCTGCAAGAAAAATTCTGCAGGCCTTGGGTTACATGGCATCCTGCATACTACTAATTCCATATGCCAGACTGCATATGAGGAAATTACAATGGTACCTAAGGAATGTATGGTCTCAACACTGTCAAAGTTTGGAAACAGTTATACCACTAATCCCTTGCCTTCAACAGGAGTTTCAATGGTGGGCTCAAGCTTGTCACCTCAACAAGGGACAGCCTTTTACACAACCCACAGCCAGGCAAACACTGACAACAGGATGCATCGGATTACACCTGGGGAGCACACATGGTAGGCAAATGTATTCAGGGCAAGTGGACCACAGAACAAAGGCATCTTCACATCAATCAAAAAGAGATGCTAGCTGTACAAAATGCGATTATAGCTTTCAAGGACCTGCTGCATCTAGGACAACTACTCCTAAAGACAGACAACACCGCAGTTATGTGGTACATAAACAAGCAAGGGGGCACTCACTCCTACCCCCTATACAGACAGGCTATGACCTTATGGAACACAGCTATAAACCTTCAAGTTCATCTGCAAGCGCAATTCCTGCCAGGAGAGAAAAACACACTGGCAGACGACTTAAGCAGAAACATCATGGATCCCCACGAATGGGAGTTGAATCCACAAATATTCAGAATGATAACACAGAAATGGTGGAGCCCGGACATAGATCTGTTTGCATCCCTAATAAACTGCCAGCTACAAAAATTCTGCACAAGGAGTTACCATCCACACGCGTGGAAAGTGGATGCCCTTTAATTCAGCTGGAAGAACCTACAAGTATACGCTTTCCCACCACTATCTCTCCTGCCAAAGGTACTCATAAAAGCCAGGCAGGAAGAGCCAAAGATGATCCTGATTGCACCAGACTGGCCACGCCAGCACTGGTACCCAATCTTAAGGAGCTTAGCACAAGAACTACCCTGGATTTTGCCTCAAATCCCACATCTGCTGACTCAGCACAACAAACAGATACTACACAGCCAGCTAAAGACCTTAAACCTAGCTGCATGGAAGATTCCTTAGTCAAGCAAGCAATGCCTCTCTCCAAAGCTGTTAGGTTGTCATTCTGGAGGCCAGAAGGCCTAGTACCAGGAAAGCCTATTCGGATAAATGGAAGAGATTCTGTGCCTGGAACCAAGCTCACAGCCTTGAACCTCTTGTCCCAAACATTCCTCAGATATTACAATACTTAACTGAGATGCTGGACAAAGGACTCTCCTTCTCATCCATCAAGATCCACGCATCTGCCATCTCTGCTCATTACAACACAGATCCACCAATTTTTTCTAATCCTCTGTTAAAACAGTACCTCAGAGGGGCTAAAAACATAAGACCTCCCCGTAGAGCACCTACTCCAACTTGGGACCTCAACTTTGTTTTGGAGAAGCTAACTTTACCGCCTTTTGAGCCAGCCAACACAGCAGAATTAAAATATATCTCTTGGAAAACTGCTCTGCTCCTGGCATTAACATCAGCACGAAGAGTTTCAGAATTACAGGCTCTAATGGCAGTGGAACCTTTCCTCATTTTCCACCAGGACAGGGTGTCTTTACGAACTAACCCTACTTTTTTGCCAAAGGTGGTATCCAGTACAGCTCTAAACCAAGCTATTCACCTGCCAACTTTTTATCCTAAGCCGCAGAATAAAGGGGGGAGAGACTACTTCACTCTTTGGACATTCACAGGCAGTTACGCTTCTACTTGGACAAAACCAAAGCTTTCAGAAAATCTGAGAAATTATTGGTAGCATATGCTGCAGGAGCACAGGGAAAAGCCATTTCAAAACAGACTTTCAAAATGGATAGGACATTGTATACATTTCTGCCACACGTACCATGGAAAACCGGTACCTAGCAGCATTAGATCTCACTCCACCAGGGCAACAGCCACTTCAAGTGCCTACCTCAGGGGAGTACCTACCAAGGATATTTTGGAAGCAGCAACTTGGAGTTCTGTACACACCTTCACCAAGCATTACCATCTGCCTCTATACTCTAAATCCAGAGCTGGTTTCGCCACTGCAGTGCTGCAGGGCCTAATAACCACCCCTAATGCCTTATAGGACCGGCCACCCTTCCTCAGCTTTGGGATTCTACCCAAGTGTAATGACTGCAGCAGTGTAACACGATGAACATAGTACAGTTTTGTACCTACCATAAATGTAGATGTTTGAGTGTAGACACTGCTGCAGTCCAGGTTACCCTCCCTTCTTCCCCTTACTTGCTGGTACGTACCTATGTCTTCTACCCTTACTACCTATGGGGAGTATTTGCTGGTAGCTGTAAGTTGTTTTTTGCTTTTCTTATGTATGTTTTATTAGCAATTGGAATTGCCTGCATATTTAGAGGCACCTGACATCTGGGGCAAGAAAAACTGAAGAAAATGGCGTCTGCTGCATCTTATATACCCCTGTCGCACTGACGTCAGGAGGAGGCGACAGCAACCGATGCCGGACCAAGACTTTGGAACTCTGGCCGACTGCGGGGACTGCCTGACAGCAGGATAACCCAAGTGTAATGACTGCAGCAGTGTCTACACTCGAACATCTACATTTATGGTAGGTACAAAACTGTACTTTTTATATGGTGAAGTATGAGGAAACCATTTTAGATAGATGAAGCAAAACCTTTGGGGATTGAGAATAATGCCGTATCCAAGGTGCTGCCAGACTTGTGCAGTTTTTGTTGTCCAGTAGCTAAGCATTCTTTGCAGTACAGCTGTATTGCTCCGGAAGCTTCCAGCAGGGCAGTAGCTGCAGGATCCATCATTAGAAGATGTGCCTGGCTGAAGGAACAGTCTCTCCCTGAACTTGTGAAATCCAGTGTCTTGGATGTTTGGACAAAGATTTCCATTTTTGCCCCCAAGACTGGAGCCATGCTTAAGAAAATTGAGGATAAGTCAAGTCATGCGACTAGTCAAGGACTTCCTTCAGGTTCAACTTCCTTGCCACAGCTGCTGTTACCCTAAAAAAACACTGGTCCTTTCCATCCTGCCAGTCTAAGCCTACACATAGCAGACCTTGAAGGGAAAGGAGTCTGAGTCGGCACCAGTGTCCGAGTCAATGGCAGATTCCAGTAGGCCTGCTGAATCCTGCCAACAGGTTCTGAGCAGGGAGCGATCATGACTCTTCCATTGCACTCCCTTCCCCCCTCCCCTCCAATCCTACCCCCCTCTTGGACTAAGAGGACAGCTGCCCTCCTTCAAGAATTGTATTGTCATGACCATGGATCAGTGGGTACTGAAAATCATTCAGAGAGGTTACAAACTCCATTTCAGACATCCTCTGATTTGGTCAGGTTTCCTAGATATTCCACCAAATCAACAGAGGCCTTAAATCAAATACAGTTTCTGTGCACCCAAGGTTCTGTGGAACCAGAAACAGACACCATTACAAAGAAAAGGATTTTATTAAAGGCTTTTCCTAGTTTCCAGAAAAAAGGTACCTGGAGTCTGATTCTGGACCTGTCAATGCCTAATGGATTCTTGCAGGTATCAGAATTCAAAATGCTAGCCTTTCAAAAGTTGCTACCCATGATCTCACCCAACACTTACATTGCAGCCTTGAGCTGAAGGACACATACCTCCACATCCCCACAGAAAAGTCTCACAGCAAGTTCTTATTCTTCAGAGCAGGTATAAGGCACTATCAGTTCTGTGCTGTGCCCTTTGGCTTGTCTGCTGCTCCCAGGGTTTTCACAAAATGCCTAGCCTCAGTGATGGCCTTCTGCAGGACAGATTTTCCCTTAATTAGGTGACTGCCTCATTCAGGCAAACAGATCTAGAAAAACTCAAGTCATATCTGCTTTACATGTAAAAGATCTGACTTGACAGGTTCACCATCGATACCTGAAAATCCCAACACTTTCCCACAAACAGGATTGCGTTTCTGATGGCTTTGCTAAACTCACTTCAGACAAGGTTACCGTTCTAGCTCTTTACTTTCAAAAGCTCCCTCTCAAGAACTACCACACAAGGTAGATCCTCAGACCCTTGGGTCTTGCTCTCTCAGCCTCTTGCGTCCTCTTGATCCCCCTAGCCAGACTACATATGAGGTCGCTGCAGGGGTACCTCAGAAAGGTGTGGTGCCAACATTCATTCCCTCATCTTCAGGGTGAAGCTTCTCCCTTGTCTTGAGAAAGAGTTTGCCTGGTGGGGCTGAGCATGCTCCCTCAGCCTAGGCCTTCCCTTCAGGTTCATTCCTCAGGACTAAACTCTAACCATGGCCTCTTTGGAAGTAGCTTGGGGGCTCATTACAACAACTTACACAAACGGGGCAGATGGAACTCCCAGTTCAAGAACAAAGAAAACAACGTAAAAGAAGTGATGGTAGTCAAAAAAGGCCTGACTCCCTTCAAAGACCAAAGGAATCTAGGAATTCTCATAGTAAGGACAGGTGGTAAATACCACAGTTATATAGTACATAAACGAGCAGTAGAGGACTCGCTCTTACCTTTTTGTCATCTAGCCGTGTACCTTTGGGGAAACCAAATTCCCTTTGTCTGTACTTCATGGCACAGTAAATACCAGGAGTAACCAGTCGACTGGCAGATCGCCTAAGCAGGAGCCTGTCAGACCCCCACAAGTGGCAACTGTATTGGAAATTTTTTCTCACCATAGCCAGAGAATGGGGTGTTTTTCTCAAGGACCAAAACAAGGTCAGCCTGGATGACAGATTCCTTCTCCTTCCCTTGGGCAGGCCTATTTCTCTGTGCCTTTCCCCAGTACCCTTGCTCACCAGGGTACTGCTGAAGATGAGGAGAGAAGGGCCATTATACTAGCTCCAGATTGGTTAAGGCTGCACTAGAATCCTCTAACGCTCAGTCTAAGCAAGAAGGAACCCATGGTTCATGCCTCAACGAGTTGACCTATTAATACAAAGCAAGGGCACCGTCTTACACCCCAACCTAAACACTCTCAAATGGATATTTTGAATGATACATTGACCGTCTGGAGTCGACCACCCTTCAATAAACCGGTCCTAGACATTCTAAAAGAAACCAGGAGACCTAGCACAAGAAAATCTATCTTCGCTAAATAGAAGAGATTCACTGTGTGATGCAGATAAAAGGGACAGAGCCCTCCTCAAACTCAGGTGCCTCTAATTCTTTCATATTTAGGTTCATAGGTAGGTACTAGGCTATTGGCCCTAGGGCTTATTTAAGCCTAGCCAAAAATGTACCTTGGCTTTCGCCACCCAAGAAAATTATTTTCCTGTGACCCTGTTGAGCAGTGTCACAGAAGTGATCCCTGGGGTGAATTTCCTATTTCCCAGCCAATCAAGATTTTTCTTGAAGAGTGCGAATGTGGAGCTCTGTTTGACATAGGTAGTCTGTTCCAGAGTATGGGAAGTCTCTGGGACAGGAATCTATCCCTCCAGCAAGATGTCCTTCAAGGATGCATCTGCAGTCCTAACAAATGGGTTGTCCTGGCCTCAGGCAGCCCTTCGGTCGGCCGGATTCCAAAGTCTGGGTCTGGCCTCGGCTGATGTCGCACTTCACCCGACGTCATAGCTGCAGTTCTGCGGGTATAAAGGCATCAGCCGACGCCATTTTCCTCAGTCTTTCTTGCCGCGCGGCGCCCGAAGCAGAAGCTGTTCGCAAGTGCCGGTCGGTCAGAACCAGAGATCGCTACTACCGAAGACTTCTAAAAAGCTAAGTACCCCGTTGGGGACTCTTTCTTGCCTCAGCCGATGTCAGAAAAAGTGAATAACTGTTTAACTTGTGGGAAACAAATACCTCATAAAGATTTCCACTCTTACTGCCTACCTTGTTTAGGCCCAGACCACGACGTAGCAGCTTGTCTAGCCTGTGCTTCCTTCAACCGACGAACACTTAGACGTCGGTCGGAGTTTGCAGAGGAGTTTTGCTCGCTTTTGCTTATATCATGCCGCCGGAGACTCCGACTTCACATTTAGCTAAAAGCGTAAGGAAAAGGACCGACACTTCGCGTCCGCGGTTTCGGCCGAAACCGCGGCTAAGCCAACCGCGAGTGTCTCGATTTCGGCTGAAGCCGAGTCCGCGGTTCTTCCTTCGGCCGAAAGCATGCCTCCTTCTACCGAGGCCTCTTCCAGCATGGCTGAATCTGCTACTGAAAATCCACCTGCTCTTACAGTTTCTCAGGATTTATCAGATACTATCCCCTTAGATGTATCTACTCCTGCACGTGGAGCTGCTAGGCCCCCTTCATCCATGTCAATTAAGGCTTTTGCCAGGGCTAAAGCAGCTAAATCTTCAAAGGCCATGCCTGCTAAAGCCCCCTCTCACAGGCCTAGCTCTAGTACTCAAATGCTTAGTCTAGCAGAGGACCTCATTTCTTTGATCAGGGGAACCCAGTCTCACCCTGACAGGGCCTCTCACCCACCTCCAGAGAAGAGGCTTAGAGCAGAGCCCCCTGAGCCAGTTTCTTCAGATTATTCCTCTGATGATTCAGAAAATACAAATCCTCCAGAGGGCCCTTATTCTCCATATGAGGACTCTGATGCAGAGGATTCCATACCTTCTGTCTCTCCTCTTGAGGAATTTTCTTTTGGGGAAACCTTGCATGCTATGAGGGAACAATTTCAATGGCAGGGCCAGGATTTTTCAGACTCTAGGAAAAGGCTTAGGACCTTTTTGCATTTACCACAGCATAGGCCTTTAGCTATTCCTCCAGTACTTACAGTTGTGGATGATGCATTTAATGATGCTTGTACTGCCCCTGACTCTCTGCCTCCGGCCCCTGCTAAGCCCGACAGATACTACAGGGTTCCGGACACACATTATCATTTATATAAGGCTCCTATTGCAGATCCTGAAACTATTTCACAGGGCCCCAAAGCTGTAGCAGTTGCCTCTGCCAAAAAACCCCTCCCCTCTGAAAGAGAATCTAGGGCATTGGAGAGATGGGGTAAAAAAGTTTATACTTCTGCTACTCTTTCGGCTAGGGCCTTAAACTGTCAATTCCACATGATTCAGTATCAGGAATTTCTGTTAGATCAGCTCACTAAAAAACTGTCCTCATCTGAACCTTTAGACCGTAAGTCCCTTCAGGATTTGGTGCATAACACTCAGCAGGTCAGTAATCATTCCTTAAAATGTGGCTATGATGCACTGGAGGCTTCTTTTAGATCAGCTATGACTGGTACAGTGATCAGAAGGCATGCATGGTTAAAAGAACAATCCTTACCAGACCATGTAAAGTCAAAGCTTCTAGATGCTCCCATGGAAAAGCACAGTTTGTTTGGTTCCCCTGCACAGCAAGTGTTGAAGAAGGTGGAAGAAAAAGCTAACTCTGTCCAGACAGTCAAGGATTTCTTACAGGTCCAGCCTCCGAGGTTTAGTAGGAACTGGCCTTCCAAGAATTGGTCCTTTCCAGACACCACCAGAGCACAGAGAAGCAGAAATAGACACCCTAGAGGCAGAGGTCACTCCAGAGGTGCCTACAGGGGACGTCAGTGGCAGCCTAACAGCCAGAGAACTACTGCCACAGATCCAGCCACTACCACTTCTACAGGACAATCACAGTGACTTGGCTCTGAAACCGCCTACCAGGGAACAACTAGCAGCACCCTTAGGCGGAAAATTAGCCTTATTTTCAGTAAATTGGCATTACATTACAGGAGACAAATGGATTTTACAGACAATAGACAAAGGCTACAGGTTTCACTTCCATACTCTTCCAAGGAAGAGAGGAATGCCAAACCTACCTCCAAACCAAAGGGCAAACGCTCTACAGCAAATAGACCACTTACTAAGGATGAGAGCTATAGAAAAGGTACCGGCTATGGAACAAGGACAAGGATTTTATTCAAGGCTTTTCCTAGTACCAAGAAAGGAAAAACAATGGAGACCTATCCTCGACCTGTCCGCTCTAAACACAGATCTCATTGTTCCAAAATTCAAAATGCTGACCCTACAGCAACTTCTTCCCATGCTGGGCAAGGAGTCTTGGCTGGTGACTCTGGATCTCAAGGAGGCATACCTGCACGTCCCCATACGACCAAATTGCAGAAGATACCTCAGATTTCTTGCAGGATCAGAGCATTATCAATTCTCAGCATTGCCTTTTGGCTTATCTACTGCGCCCTGAGTATTCACGAAATGCCTGGCATCAGTAATTGCTCATTGCAGGCTTCAGGGAATTCAAATTTATCCATACCTGGACGACTGCCTGTTACAAGCGGACAGCAAAGACAAATTAACAAAAGATTTGAAAAAGGTTATTCACCTGCTGCAAGCCCTGCGATACACAGTCAACACAAAAAAGTCAAGGCTGATACCATCCCAAAGGATAACCTTCCTGGGTGCAGAACTGGACACATCAAACCAGATGGCATTCCTCACAGCAGAAAAACAGAAGCAGCTACCACTCTATTTCATGGCATTAACAACGCAGAACCAGCTTACAGCAAGGAAAATCCTGCAAGCCCTGGGTTACATGGCATCCTGCATAATATTCATTCCACATACCAGACTACATATGAGGAAGTTGCAATGGTACCTGAGGAATTTATGGTCTCAGCACAAGCACAGCCTAGAAACCAAAATTCCAATAATTCCATGCCTGAAGCAAGAATTCCAGTGGTGGGCCCAGGCCTGTCAATTGAACAAAGGACTGCCCTTCCACAGGCCTCACCCAAGCCAGACTATCACCACGGACGCCTCAGACCTCGGTTGGGGGGCACACATGGTGGACAAGTGCATACAAGGCTTATGGAATCAAGACCAGATGAACCTACACATAAATCAAAAAGAGATGCTGGCAGTAAAACAGGCAATTCAGACATTCAGACCATTTCTACAACAGGGTCATTTGCTGATAAGGACGGACAACACCACAGATGTTCTTCATCTCACATTGCTGCAGTCCTAACACTTGGGTAGTCCGCTGTCCCAGTCGGCCCGAATACCAAAGTATAAGGCTGACGTCGGTCAAGGCGCATTAGTCTGACATCAGGACGTCAGGGTACAAATGCGCATGACCGACGTCATATCCTCAGTCTTTTTTGCCGCATGGTCCGATGCAGAAGCAGTATTGCGAGTGCAGGTTGGCGTTCTGAAATTTTCTGAAGTCGGAGTTTCAGACCGAATCAAAGTTGGCTAAGTACCCGTAGAATATTTTGTTTTTCTTGCCTCAGTATTTAACCGGATGTCAGAAAAGTGAATAACTGTATTTCTTGTGGGAAACAGATACCTCATAGGGATTACCATACCTTGTGTATACCTTGCTTAGGGCCTGAGCACGACGTTGTTGGATGTCGCTCTTGTGCTAGATTTAACAAACGCACTATAAAGAGAAGATTAGACTGTGCCAGGTTAGTTTTGGGAAGCGTTGTAATTATAAAATGCCGCCGGATGCTCCGGCGCCGCTTCGTCTAAAAGCGCAAGGACAAAGCAGCAAAGCCTAGGTTGGAAGAACCGTCTGTCCCGGACGTCGGTTCTTTAGAGGGCTCGGTGGAGCCGGAGGTTCTGCCAGAAGTTTCTTTGGAGTCTCAGGGAGAGACTTTACTGTTACAAGATGTGTCCTCTCAGGAGGTAGGCCAGGCTGAAGGGGCTTCTCAGGTAGCTGTTCTCCCTCCCTTCCTAAGGTGGTTAGGCCCTCCTTCTGTTTACAAGGCTTCTTGAGAGGCAGGCCAGGTTTAACTTCAGTGGGTGTCTCTCCTAGTTCTTCAGGGTCTCTGCCTAAGAAACATATGCTGAAAATGGCAGAAGATTTGATTACTATGATTAGAGGTTCTATGCCCCCTCCTGATAAGAGGCCTAGGGTGGAACCTGAGCTTGAGAGTTTTGAACAGTGTTCGAGGCTTCTGAGTCTTGGCTGAAGACTTACAGGAGTATCCTCCTTATTCTGATTCTGATGTAGATGATTCTACCCCTTCGGCTTCTCCTCCTGAGGATTTTTCTTTTCAGAGACTCTTCATTCCATGAGGGAGCATTTTAAATGGGAAGGTCAAGATTTCTCTGATTCCAGGAAAAGGCTTAGGGAATTTTTGTTTCTACCCCAGCATAGGCCTTTGGCTATACCTCCTGTTCTGGATGTGGTGGAAGATGTTTTTGCAGAGGCTTCCCTGAACCCTGATTCTTTGCCTCCTGCCCCAGTTAAACCGGATAGGTATTATAGGGTGCCTGAAGCTCATAAGTATCTTTTTAAGAGTCCTAGGGCAGACCCAGAAACTGTTTCTCAGGGGCCTAAAGGTGTTAAGGCTTCTGTTGTTAAAAATCCTTTTCCTCCTGATAAAGAGGCGCAAGGGCTTTGGATAGATGGGGAAAGAAGGTGTATACTTTTTCCACTTTAGCCATGAGGGCTTTGAATTGCCAGTTCCACATGTTAAAATACCAAAATTATCTCCTTTCACAATTGAAGTCTAAGGTGGATGCTCTGGCGGAAGGTATTGAGTGTAAAGAGTTGCAGGATTTAGTTCATGTTTCTGAACAGGTGGGTAAGCATTCTTTGCAATGTGGTTTTGATGCTGTACAGGCCTCTTCGAGGGTGGCTGCCACTGGTTCTGTTCTTCGCAGGCACGCCTGGCTGAGGGATCAGAATTTAGCTGAGCATGTTAAGACAAGGATTTTAGATGCTCCGTTACAATCTGATGTGTTGTTTGGTTAGCCTGTGTAAGCAGTTTTAAAGAAAATAGAGGACAAGGCTAAGTCTATGCAGACTGTTAAAGATTTTTGCAGGTTCAGCCTCCGAGTTTAGTAGAAATTGGCCTACTAAGGGGTGGACATATCCTTCTTATGATTCCCAGTCTAGGGGTAGGTCTAGGCGTGGTAGGGGCAGAGCTCAAGGTGCTTTTAGTCCTAGGACAGGAGTTCACCTGCTCAGTCTTCTGGTGAGGGCAGGGGTCAGTCCTTTCGTAAACAGACCCAATGACCTGCCTTTTCAGCTGCCAGAGCCTTCTCGTCTGGCAGCACCTTTGGGAGGAAGGCTGGCACTTTTCAAAGAAAATTGGAGTTTAATTACCCAAGACAGATGGGTATTGGATATCATTCACCACGGTTACAGGTTTTATTTCCATACCTTGCCTCCTTTCAAAGGCATGCCAGACATTCCTCCTCTACAAAGAAAAGAGGCTCACAAGCAAATTTCTCTGTTACTCCAAATAGGGGCCATTCAGCCGGTTCCTGTGCCAGAAAGGGGCCTAGGATTTTATTCTCGCCTGTTCCTAGTACCAAAAAGGGGAACACGTGGAGACCAATTTTGGATTTATCTATCCTCAACACTTATCTGGACATTCCCAAGTTCAAAATGTTGTCGTTACAACAGCTTTTACCTCTGCTGGGAAAAGATCACTGGATGGTAACTTTAGATCTCAAGGAGGCTTACCTTCATGTGCCTATCAGACTAAGTTGCAGGAAGTATCTGCGTTTTCGAGCTGGGAATTCCCATTATCAGTTCTCTGCATTGCCCTTTGGCTTATCTACTGCCCAGAGTATTCACAAAAGTTCTGGCTCCAGTGATAGCTTACTTCAGGCTACAAGGAATACAAATCTATCCTTACTTGGACGACTGCCTGATTCTGGCTCAAGAAAAGGAAGACCTTTTTCAGCATTTGGAATATGTGATAGCAGTGCTAAGATGCCTGGGGTATTCTGTGAGCGAAATAAAGTCCAGTCTAGTACCCTCTCAAGACATGTGCTTTCTGGGTGTGAGACTGAATACAGCAACAGATGGCCTTTTTAACCCCGGACAAACAAAAGAATCTTTCCCTTTACTTCTATCAACTATCTCTTCAGTCCGGGCTGACTGCAAGGACAGTCCTTCAAGCCTTAGGGTTCATGGCATCTTGTATTCTGGTGCTTCCCAATGCCAAACTGCATATGAGGAAGCTGCAATGGTATCTCAAAAATGTATGGACACAGCACTGCCAGGATTTGGACACTGTCATTCAAATAATACCTTGCATTCAAAAGGAATTTTGTGGTGGGCTCAGGAATGTCACCTAAACAAGGGACTCTCTGTGACCCGGCCAGAGGCGAGTCAGATTCTAACGACAGATGCCTCAGACATAGCTTGGGGAGCTCATCTGAATGGAAAGTGGATACAAGACAAGTGGCCTGCCAGACTACAGCATCTACATATCAACATGAAGGAGATGTTAGCAGTCCAGTTTGCATTAATGGCTTTCAAGGAGTTACTTCTTCCAGGGCAGGTGTTGATTCTAACAGACAACACAACTGTCATGTGGTACATCAACAAACAAGGGGAACACATTCTTATCCTCTATGCAGGCAAGCAATGATTTTGTGGGAGACTGCGCTCATCTTGCAACTAAATGTTCAGCCAAGGATTCTGCCGCTGCCACAGAACTCCTGAGCTGTTGTCTTAAGCAGGCAAATCATGGATCCCCACAGTGGAAACTGGATCTTCATGTATTTCGGAAATTGACAGTGTCATGGGGAACTCCAGACATAGATCTGTTCGCTTCTCCACTAAACCACCAGCTGCCAAAGTTTTGCACGAAAAGGTTTCATCACACAGCTTGGAAAGTGGATGCTCTTTCTTTCAGTTGGAAAAATCTTCATGTGTATGCCTTTCCACCTCTGCCTCTCCTCCCAAAGGTACTCCTAAAGGTCAGACAAGACAAGCCAAGGATGATTTTAATAGCTCCAGATTGGCCTCGGCAACACTGGTACCCATTACTGAGGAGTCTGGTAAGGAAGCCTCCATGGCCTTTACCTTTGATTCCACACCTATTGTCTCAGAGGGACGGTCATCTACTCAATGTCAAGCTTCACTCTCTTCATCTAACAGCCTGGCATATTCTGTTTTGAGCCACAGCAGGTCTCAACTTCCTCAACAAGTTTTGAATGTGATTATGGAAGCCAGAAGACCTAGTACAAGGAAAGTGTCATGAAAAATGGAAGAGATTTTTATTTTGGAGTGCAGCAAAGGATTTGGAGGTTTCTGAGCCTAATTTGAGTGTGGCTCTTCAATATCTTACTGAGTTATTGGACAAAGGTTTGTCTTTCTCTTCCATTAAGATTCATGCTGCAGCAATTTCAGCTCACTATGATTGTGACCCACCATTGTTTTCTCATCCTTTGTTCAAGCAATTTCTTAGAGGGGCAAAGAATATAAGACCCCCACGTAGAGCTCCTACTCCTGCTTGGGACCTCATATTTGTGTTGGAGAAACTTACTCTACAACCTTTTGAGCCTGCGGCTACTGCTGAATTGAAATACTTGTCATGGAAGACTGCTTTTTTGTTGGCCATTACTTCTGCAAGAAGGGTTTCTGAATTGCAGGCCCTTATGGCGGTTGAGCCTTTTTTGATTTTCCATAAGGATAGGGTATCATTACGTACTAATTCTTCCTTTATGCCTAAGGTGGTCTCTAGTGTGGCTTTAAACCAAACTATTCATTTGCCTACTTTTTATGCAGATCCCCAAAATAAGGGGGAAAGATTTTGCACACTTTAGATGTACACAGGCAGTTGCGTTATTATTTAAGCAGGACTAAGGATTTTAGGCAGTCTCAGCAGTTGTTTGTTTCTTTTGCTTTGAGTTCTCAGGGCAAGCCTGTGTCAAAACAAACTATTTCTAAGTGGATTGGGTTTTGCATTGCATTTTGTTATTCCCATCATGGCAAGGAGATTCCAGCTGGGATTAGGCCTCATTCCACTAGGGCTACTGCCACTTCAACAGCATTTCTAAGGGGGGTGGCAACTAAGGATATTTTGGAGGCAGCTACTTGGAGTTCAGTGCATACTTTCTCTAAGCATTACCACCTTCCTCTCTACTCTAAATCTAGGGCTGGTTTTGCCACGGCTATTTTGCAGGGCATGTTGACAGCTCCAGCTTCTTTGATTTGCCAGCCTCCCTTACCTCTGCTTTGGGATTCTACCCAAGTGTTAGGACTGCAGCAATGTGAGATGAAGAACATAGTACAGTTTTGTACCTACCATAAATGTAGATGTTCGAAGATCCACATTGCTGCAGTCCAATTTACCCTCCCTCCTTCCCCTCTGTGTTTAGGGGTGGTTGTGTGGGTGGGGTTGTACTTTTGTAAATTTGTATATATGGTACATATATTTGGTACAGGAGTGTTTGGTGTTTTTTGGTTTTGGCCTTATCTTTTTAGGGTCTTCTGACATCTGGGGCAAGAAAAGACTGAGGATATGACGTCGGTCATGCGCATTTGTACCCTGACGTCCTGACGTCAGACTAATGCGCCTTGACCGACGTCAGCCTTATACTTTGGTATTCGGGCCGACTGGGACAGCGGACTACCCAAGTGTTAGGACTGCAGCAATGTGGATCTTCGAACATCTACATTTATGGTAGGTACAAAACTGTACTTTATGTGGTATATCAACAAACAGGGAGGCACACATTCATATCCTCTATGCCGGATGGCAATGGGCCTCTGAAATGTGGCCCTGAGCCTCAACATTCAGCTCCAAGCCATATTCGTGCCAGGAAAAGAAAATATACTAGCAGACATCTTAAGCAGAACCACCACGGATGCCCACGAATGGATGCTGCATCCAGACATCTTCAAAACCATCACAAGGAAATGGGGACTGCCAGAAATAGACCTGTTCGCATCCCCACACAACCACCAATTGAAAAAATTCTGCACAAGGACATACCACCCACTTGCTTGGAAGGTGGACTCCCTATCCTTCAGTTGGGAAAACCTGACAGCATATGCATTCCCACCTCTTCCTTTGATGCACAAAGTGCTACTGAAGATCAAAGAAGATCACCCGAGGATCATCTTGATAGCTCCAGATTGGCCGAGGCAACATTGGTACCGCTACTGAGGAGTATGTCCGGGAACACACATGGCCTCTACCCCTACTACCTCTACTGCTAACACAGAACAACTTCAAAATCCTGCATCCAAACTTGAAAACACTGCAGCTAGCTGCTTGGAACATTACATAAGGAAAAATAACCCAGATTTATCTCAAAGGGTTAAAGACATTATCTTGGAGGCTCGCAGACCCTCAACAAGGAAAACTTATTCAGCAAAATGGAAAAGATATTTCATTTGGAGTGCAACAAAAGGAGTAGATGCATCATTGGCAAACATAGCTAACATCCTGGAATACTTAGCAGAGCTTTTCCACAATGGTCTGTCTTACTCCTCCATTAAGATTCATGCATCAGCAATTTCAGCAGAATACAACATGGATCCTCCAGTCTTTTCTCAACCTCTACTCAGGCAGTTTCTCAGAGGAATTAAAAATGTAAAGCCTCCAAGGAAACCACCATTGCCTACATGGGACTTGAACTTTGTGTTAGAAAAGTTGACACTCCCCCCCTTTTGAACCAGCAGCAGCAGCAGAATTACAGTACTTATCTTGGAAGACTGCATTCCTGCTTGCAATCACTTCAGCTAGAAGGGTTTCTGAATTACAGGCATTAATGGCAGTACAGCCCTTCCTTATCTTCCATCAGGATAGAGTGTCCATGAGAACTAATCCTACCTTTATGCCAAAGGTGGTCTCCAGGGTATCATTAAACCAAGCAATACACCTACCAACATTCTTCCCCAACCCACAGAACAGGGGGGAAAGATTGCTGCATACCTTGGATGTACACAGACAATTGCGCTACTACCTGGACAGAACCAAGAACAATAGAAAAACTGACCAGCTTCTGGTAGCATATGCAACAGGAATGGAAGGAAAAGCAATTTCAAAACAAACAATCTCAAAATGGATAGGAAATTGCATTAGATTTTGTTACTCTCTTCATGGAAAGGCAACTCCAGAAAACATCAGACCTCATTCCACAAGGGCTATAGCCACTACTACAGCTTTCTTACGAGGAGTGGCTACCAAAGACATTTTAGAGGCTGCTACTTGGAGCTCCGTGCATACATTTGCCAAGCATTATAATCTACCTTTATACTCCAGATCCCGAGCAGGTTTTGCCACTGCTGTTTTGCAAGGGATCTTAACTACACCATAAACTCCTAGTGCCTCCTTAGTGCCTCCTCCCCCCCAGTTTGGCTATGGTATTCTACCCATTTGTTAGGACTGCAGATGCATCCTTGAAGGACATAGTACAGTTTTGTACCTACCATAAATGTAGATGTCCGAGAGGTATGCATCTGCAGTCAGGATTACCCACCCTCCTTCCCCTCTGTGGTACTCCTAGGGTATTTGCCCATCTTGTAGCTAGCTGGGGGAATCTATTATGGTGTATTTGTTTGTATATATATATATATATATATACATGTTCATTTCTATTTGCTTTCTATTGTTTGGAAACATTTGCATTTATCCAAATTTAGCCTTCCTAGAGGGCACCTGGCATCTGGGGCAAGAAACACTGAGGAAAATGGCGTCGGCTGATGCCTTTATACCCGCAGAACTGCAGCTATGACGTCGGGTGAAGTGCGACATCAGCCGAGGCCAGACCCAGACTTTGGAATCCGGCCGACCGAAGGGCTGCCTGAGGCCAGGACAACCCATTTGTTAGGACTGCAGATGCATACCTCTCGGACATCTACATTTATGGTAGGTACAAAACTGTACTTTCTGTTTACTGTGGTGATGAGGTTTAGGTCCCTAGAGCGTGTAGCTCAGAAGAATTGGGATTTCTTTAAGTGGAGCATGTCCAACAGCTCTGGGTTTGACATAGCTTTGTATGTTAGGCAGAGATCGCCTCTGAGTAGGCGGTATGCGACAGAGTAAAGCTGGAGTTTTTTGAGACTATCTGCGTAGGACATCTGTTTGAGACCAGTAATCCTCTTTGTGAGGTATTTCTGTGGCCTTTCCAGTTGTTGTAGATGTCTTCTGAGGTACATACCAAAAGGGGCGTTGTACTGTATAATGGGTCTAATGAGTGATGAGTAGAGGGAAACAGTGACCTCTTTTTTTTTTTTTCTGGATGAGAAACCTTTTGTGATGACGTGAGCCACGTAGAAGAATTTCCCAACCACTGTGGCGATGTGATTATCAAAGGAGAGACTACTGTCCACCTGTGTCCCAAGGTCTCACCACATTTTCGGCGTTAAGTAGACTACCAGCTATGTGGTAGTTCATGGGTACAGAGTTTTTACCAAAGGGGATGACTATACACTTTTTGGCATTGAGCTTTAGGCCATGGCTTTGACACCAGGCATCTGTCTCAGTGAGGCCCTTTTGTAGTATGTCCACATTGTTGGGAGTTTCAATTATGGCTCCTAGTTTGCAGTCATCTGCAAACTTTGTTAGCCAAAGAATTTGTGTTAGCCTGTACTTCAGAAAAGTAGATACCAAACAGGGGAGGACCCAGGACTTGAACCCTGTGGTACTCCACTTGTCACTGGTCTGAAGTTGGATTTGGAGTCTGCTACTTTTCTCAGTGTGGGTTCTGTCCGTGAGCCAGTTGGCAATCCATCTTGTGACATAGGGATTTATACCTAGTTTAGTGAGCTTATCTATAATTCCAGAGTGGGGGATGGTGTCAAAAGCCTTGGCAAGATCTAGATAAGCTGTGTGATTTCATTTAACATGACTTTTGCCAAAGGACTTTCTTATTCCTTTAAAATTCACAATTCATCAATTTCAGCTCATTTGCCTACTCAGTCATCATCTCATGAAACAGTTCCTGAAAGGGTTTATCCACATTAGACACTGAAGGAAACCTCCTGTCCTTTGTGGGATCCCAGTTTCATTCTGGCGAAGCTCACCATCCATTTGCGTACCTTCTTTACTAACCCTTAAAACAAGAGGGAAAGAATCCTCCATACCCTGTAGCTCTGGGGGTAGTCTAGTTTCTAAACAAACAACTTCCAAATGGATCTCCCATTTTATCTTGTTTTGCTACACCCACCATGAAAAGAAGCCTCCAGACCCTGTGAGGTCACACTGCACTAGGGCTACTACTACATTTATAGCTGTTCTTAAAGGGATGGCCACTAAGGACATTTTGGAAACTTCTACTTGGTCCTCTTTGCATACTTTCATCAAACATCATCACCTTCCAGCCTTCCCCAAGTTTGGAGCAGGGTTTGCCACTGCCATCTTGCAGATCATACTTTCCTGTCCGTGAAACTCTCCATCCACCCTCCTTTCAGCTTTGGGAGTCATCTCATCAATTATGACTGCAACAGTGAAACACAAGGAACATTGTACAGTTATGTACACTTACCATAAATGTGGATGCTCATTTGTATTCACTGTTGCAGTATTATTTTCCTCCCTTCTTTCCCTCTTACCCCATAGGATATGGGGGATGGGGGGGTATTTTCCTCTCTACTTCCAGGTGATTTCCTCCTCTCTAATTCCAGGTAGTTTTCCCTTCTTTTCTGTACATATTCTGAAGTTTCTGAGCTTAGTCCCTTGACCTTAGAGACCTTTTAGAGGGCTCCTGTCTGTTGGGGCAAGAAAGTACTGAGATTATGGTGCCAGATGACTCCCTTTATACCCAGATGTCTTGATGTCGGTCAGTGCTTCTGCCGCCTCTAGGAGGAGGAGAAAATTCTCTGGTAATTAGGCCAGCCAAGGGCTTCCGTGGCAGGAAATCCTGTCACTTATGACTGACATGACCGAAACAGTGAACATCTGCATTTACTGTAAGTGTACACAATTGGATTGTCTGGTGAGTCTTAGGCTCATATCCTCTGTCGCAACCCCTCGGAATGCTGCCATGGCTTCTGGCCCATCTTTGAATGCCCCCACTGATGTTCTTTGTGTTTCACTGTTGCAGTCATCACACTTGAGTTATCTGCCTGCAGTTAGCCCTCAGTCGGCCTGAATATCAGAGTCTTGGGATTTCTGCATTGGATGCTGTCGCCTCATCCATGACGTCAAGTTGTCATGGGTATAAAACATGCAGCCGAGGCCATTACATCAGCTTTTCTTGCCACACGGAAGCCAGAAGCAGTTCGCAAGTGCCGGTCGGCAGCTACCTGAAATTTTCATTTTTCGAGTTTCAAACCTGAAGTCTTCTAAAGCTAAGTACCCTGTTTGGGATCCTATTTTCTTGCTCTAACCGATGTCAGAAAAAGTTAACAATCACCTTGCCTGTGGAAAGCAAATACCTCAGAGATTTTCATTCTTACTGCGTCACCTGTTTAGGCCCAGACCACAATGTCCCTCGCTTTCGGTTTTGTGCCTTGTTCAGCGCCCGAACTGTTAGTCATCGGGCTATTTTTGTGTCTCAATTCTTTCGCTCTTGTTCTCCGTATTTCGAAATGGCGTCGGTAAACCATCCGACTACTGATCTTCCGAAAAACCGCAAAGATAGGTGGAGACAGACTGCATAGGTCCAAAACTGCCAACGACGCTTGCGTTAAGCTAGTCACCAGTCCGCCGGTACTCAGTGAGGTGCTTTCGCAGCACCTGTTACCCGCTTCTACAGATTCAAAGACCTCTACTGAGACCCATTCGGAGTCTGTTATGCACTGAGATGCTTCTCCGACTTTGGAACCTGCTGATGTCTCTACCTTGGATGGGACCGGAGCCGCTGTGCAGGCACTCGCTTCTGAGGGTGTATTCAGACCTTTTGATGTTCGCATCAAATTGACTACTTCGTTAATGACTAAATCTACCGAATTTCTCAGGCCCAGAGTTCACACTACGCCAAGGAAACCAATGTCCAAAGCACATTCTCAAGCTCTCTCATGCCACAGAAACAAATGCTTAGAATGGCTGAAGACCTTGTTACTTTAAATGGGGGAAGCCAGCCTTCCCCCTCTAAAAGGCAATTGATTTTCCTTCTGATTTTTCATACCATGAGTCTGATGAGTCTGACCCCTGTGATTACCAGGACGTACCCTTATCTACCTATGAGGACTCAGATGCAGAGGATTCAATTCCCTCAGCCCCCCTCCCCCACTTGAGGACTTTTTTTCCGGTGAAGCCTTGCATACCATAAGAGAGCATTTCTGCTAGGAATGCCAGGACTACCCACAGTCCAAAAAGAGACTCTGGGAATTTTTAGACTTGCCTCAGCATAGGCCTATAGCTATTCCCCCTGTCCTGGATATTGTAGGTGATGTCTTCTTAGAATTCCGCCTTACCCCTGACACTTTACCACCTGCTCCTAGAAAGCCTGACAGATGCTACAGAGTACCCGATTCTCACAAGTTTATCTTTAAAAATCTCACTGCGGCTCCAGAGGCAATTTCCCAGGGACCTAAAGTTATTAACGCTTCTACAGCCAAAAACCCTACCCCTTCGGACAGGGATTCTAGGGCTCTAGACAGATGGGGTAAGAAGGTATATACCTCTGCAACTCTTGCCATCAGTGTTTAAATTGCCAGTTTCACATGGTGAAGTATCAACGGCATATTATTGATCTAATTAAACAAAAAATGTTGATTCCTGATTGTGCCGAAAATGAGGACTTACAAGATTTAATGCATTCTGCAAACCAAGTTGATAAACATACTTTGCAGTGTGTTTTTTATGCCTTAGAAACATCTTGCAAGGCTGCTGTTACTGGGTCTGTTCTGAGACGGCATGCTTGACTGAAGGAACAAATCTTGCCAGACCATGTCAAGGCAAAATTATTTGATGCTCCATTAAACCAAGAATGTTTGGCTCTAAAGCAGAAGTAGTTCTTAAAAAGATGGAAGAAAAAGCTAAATCCATGCAAACTGTTAATGATTTCTTACAGGTATAGCCAACTAGTTTCAGTAGGCATTGGCCTTCAAAAAAACTGGTCCTTTCCAGTCCCTTCCAGACCTTCTCAGCCCAAACCCAGGGGCAACTGACCACAAAGACTACAGTTTTGGGGTATGCGCAGATGTAAACAACGGAGTGCTCCTCCCTCAAAAACTGGGAGTGGTAAGCCACCCCCCATAGAAAAAGTTCACAATGACTTGTCCTTAATCCTTTCCAGCCATGCCGAAGTACTTGCACCCTAGGAGGAAAACTCGCCCTGCATGCAGAAAACTGGGAGTATATTGCCCAGGACCGATGGGTCTTGAACATTGTATCCCAGGGATACAGATTCTCTTTCCACTCTCTGCCAATCCCAAGCGATTGCCAGACCTTCCTCCAAACCAGTGGACAGAGGCCCAAAAGCAATTGCTTTCTCTTCTCAGTATCAGGGCTTTCCAACCTGTGCCAGCAGAGCAAAGGGTACAAGGTTTCTACTCCAGGCTGTTCCTGGTGCCCAGGAAGGAGAACTCTTGGCGCCCTATTCTGGATCTGTCAACCCTAAACATCTTCCTGGTGGTACCAAAATTCAGAATGCTTACACTCCAGCAGCTCATTCCTATGCTAGCCAAGGACTCCTGGCTAGTCACCCTAGACTTAAAAGAAGCTTATCTGCACATCCCCTTAAGGAAATATTGCAGGAAATATCTACGTTTCAGGGCAGGCTCTATGCATTATCAGTTCTCTGCACTTCCCTTTGGCTTATCTACTGTGCCCAGGGTATTGGCATAGTGGTTGGCTCCAGCCATTGCTTACTGCAGGCAGAGAAATATTCAAATTTACCCATACTTGAACGATTGCCTGATTCAAGCAGACAGGAATTGCTACTTCAGCACCTGACGTTTGTAAAGAGACTCCTAACTTCTCTGGGGTACACCATCAACGAAAATAAATCACATCTGGTACCCATCCAGAAGATTGTATTCCTGGGAGCAAGGTTGAACACAACTTCCCAGATGGAATTCCTCACCCCAGAAAAGCAGATTTATTTGACAAATTATTTGAAACTACTGGCCACCCAAACCCAGCTATCTTTAAAAAAATACTACAAGTCCTAGGGTTCATGGCCTCATGTATTCTGATTCCACATGCAAGACTGCATATGAGGAAACTTCAGTGGTACTTAAGTCTCTGGTGTCAACATTCCCAGGACCTGGAAGCAGTGATTCCTATTATTCCTTGCCTAAGGACAGAGTTCTTTTGGTGGGGCAGAGGGTTGCAACCACAAGAAGGGACTCCTTTTCTCCCAACCCCCTGCCATCCAAACTCTGACAACAAATGCATCAGACTATGCATGGGGGAGACTCGCATGGCAGGCAAATGCATTCAAAGCAAATAGAGCCCAGGACAAATTCACCTGCATATCAATCAAAAAGAAATGTTAGCTGTATAGAATGGCACTGACCGCTTTCAAATACCTTATCCTGCCAGGACAACTCCTAATAAAGACAGAGACAACACCGCATTATGTGGTACAATAAACAAGCAGGGGGGAACTCGCTCCTACCCACTCTGCAGGTTAGCCATGGCTCTGTGGAACACAGCCTTAAGCAATCAAGTGCACCTGCAAGCTCAATTCTTGCCAGGCAAACAAAATTCACTGGCAGACGACGATCAGAAATCTACTGGACCCACACGAGTGGAAACTGGAACCAAACTCATTCAAACTTCTAATACACAGGTGGGGGGGACACCAGAGGTGGACCTCTTTGCGTCCCCCCAAAACTATCAACTAAACAAATTTTTCACCAGAATTCCCCACAGCCAAGCTTGGAAAGTGGATGCCCTAGCCTTCACATGGGAAAACCTCTCAATCTCTGCCCCTCCTTCCAAAAGTACTCCTCAAGATCAAACAGGGAAGGCCAAGGACAGTCCTTATTGCACCAGACTGGCCACGCCAGCACTGGTACCCATTCCTATGCAGTCTGAAAGCAGTGCCACCCTGGCACCTACAGCAGACCCCTCTCTCTGCTGTCCCAGCAGGAGGGACAGATTTTGCATCCTCATCTGCAAACCCTGAACCTGGCAGCCTGGCTTATTCCCTGAATACATCACCAGCAACCCTTAGCAAATAAGTGCTGGATGTTATCCTTGGCCATGAGGCTCAGTACTAAGAAATCCTATTCAGAAAAGTGGAATAGGTACTGTTCTTGGAGCCAGTCTCAAGGGGATGGACACAGCCGTGCCCTCCTTTCCTCAAGTCCTAGATTACCTAGAAGAGCTGCTTCACAAAGGCCTATCCTTCTCAGTTAACATTCATGCCTCTGTCATCTCAGCTCATTACAGTACTGAGCCACCCCTCTTCTCTCATCCTGTGATCAGACTGTTCCTGAGAGGAGCTAACAATTTAGGACGCCCTAAGAGAGCTCCCACTCCTGCCTGGGACCTTAACTTTGTACGCTTCCCCCTTTTTGAGCCTGCTGCTACAGCAGAGTTAAAATTCCTCTCTTGGAAAACAGTCCTACTGCTAGGCATCACTTCAGCAAGAAGAGTGTCTGAGTTACTGGCCCTTATGGCTGTGGAACCCTTCATTATCTTCCATGCAGACAGGGTTTCCCTCAGGACTAACCCATCTTTTATGCCCAAGGTGGTATCCAGTGTGGCTTTAAACCAATCCATCCATTTGCCAACCTTTTTTCCTAATCCTCAGAATAAAGGGGAAAGGATCCTGCACTCCTTGGACGTGCACGGACTGCTCAGGTTCTACCTTGACGGGAATAAACCTTTCAGAAAATCTGACCAGCTGCTAGTCAGCTTTGCTACAGGGGCAGAGGGCAAGGCCATTTCGAAACAAACCATTTCTAAATGGATAGCACACTGCATCCATTTCTGCTACAAACACCATGGAATCCCTACCCTACAGGGGATCAGGCCTCATTCCACTTGGGCTACCTCATCCTCTGCAGCTTTTCTCAGGGATGTCCCTACCAGGGACATCCTGGAAGCTGCAACCTGGAGTTCTGTACACATCTTCACCAAGCATTACCACTTACCTTTTTTTTCTAAATCCAGAGCTGGATTTGCCGCAACAGTCTTAAAAGGCCTGCTAGCCAGCCCTACTACTACTTGACTGCCTCCACCCTTCCTCAGCTTTGGGAATCAACCCAAGTGTGATGACTGCAACAATGAAACATTAAGAACATAGTACAGTTATCTACACTTACCATAAATGTAGATGTTAGTGTATTCACTGTTGTAGTCCTGGTTACCCACCCTCCAGCCCCCTGTCTTTCTGTACTTTCTACCTATCCTCTTTTTTGGCCATATGTTATGGAAATATTTACTTTTTACTGGAGGTGTTCCACACCATTTGATTGCTTCCTATTTTGGGGGCTCCTGACATCTGGGGGGAAGAAAAACTTAAATAATGGTGTCAGCTGCATATTTTATACCCCTGACTACCTGACATCACGGATGAAGCAACAACATCCAACGCAGAAATCCCATGACTGGTATTCAGGTTGACTGAGGGCTACCTGCAGGCAGATAACCCAAGTGTGATGACTGCAACAGTAAATACACTCTAACATCTACATTTACGGTAAGTGTACACAACTGTACTTTCTCACATTGTTTGGGTGTGATGGTGACCTGCTGGTTTCAGCTTATGACACCTACAACCCTGTCTGTCAAGGGAGACTCCATATCTTCCTCGACTACAGAAGTCAAAATCACTGTAGTTTGGTGACTGTATCCTCTGTTCACCCCTCTAAAATGAACAACCAAACTGAAGCAAACTACTTCATTTACTTTGCCACCACCTGCAACCGCCTCTGCTCAGATCGGAAGCACAAGACCTCCTCAAAATAGCACAGGGAATTTGGCTTCCATATAATCTAGAGAGCCATCTCATTCGTCTACCTCTGAGACTTTTTCATGTAGAAGGAAAAGGGAAGTAACTTTTCAGGAAGAGGAAGATGACGTTCTTTGTGTTTCACTGTTGCAGTCATTACATTTGGGTAATCCTGCTGGCAGGTTGCCCTCAGCCGGCCTGAATTTTAAAGTCTTGGGTCCTGCGTCGGCTGCTGTCGCCCCTTCCCTGACTTCAGGTCGTCAGGGGTATAAAAGAAGCAGCCAACGCCATTTTCTTCAGTCTTTCTTGCCGCGCGGTGCCCGAAGCAGAAGCAGTTCGCAAGTGCTGGTCGGCCGACTCCTGAGATTTTCGTGTTTGAGTTTCAGATTCGAAGTCTTCAATAAAACTAAGTACCCCATTGGGGAAACTTTTTTCTTGCTCCAGACCGATGTCAGAAAAAGTTAATTGTATTTCTTGTGGGAAGCAAATACCTCATAAGGATTTTTATTCTTACTGTATTCCTTGCCTAGGCCCTGATCACAACGTTACTGGTTGTTGGTTTTGTGCTAGATTTAACCAATGCACTATTAAGCGTCAGTATGATTTTGCTTTAAACTTTTTTGGACGCCGGCTTAATTATCCTGTCGTCGGATAGCCATCCGACTGCCGGAGTTTACAAAAAAACGCAAAGAAAAAGAAAGGGAAAAACAACCGAGGCCCAAAACCGAAGAAGCTTCTCCTAAGCCAGTCGCCGGTTCTCAGTGAGGCGCGTTCGCAGCCCCTGACGCCCACTACTTTAGAGTCACATGCTGCTACCGACTCCCACGTGGAGTCGGCCATGCCGCTGGATACTCAAGGTTTTGGATCCTCGGACGCTAATCCCTCAGATGGGTCCGGAGCCGCTGAGCAGGTACCTGCTTCTGAGGGTGTATTCAGACCTAAACATCTTTACATTAAAACGACTACAGCTTCAAAGGCAAAGACTAAAGCATCTTCTAAAGCAAAGAAACAAACTCAAGAGCCACGTAAATGCTGAAAATGGCTGAAGACTTGATTACTTTGATCAGGGGTTCCCATCCCCCTCCTGATAAGAGGCCTAGGCAAGACACTGACTATGAATCTTCAGATCAGGTTTCTATTTCTTCTGATTCCTCCTTTGATCAGGAATATTCTCTTCCCCCCTATGAGGATTCTGATGCTGAAGAATCTATACCTTCAGCATCTCCTCCAGAGGACTATTCCTTTTGGGAAACCTTACATACCATGAGGGAGCATTTCCACTGGGAGAGCCAAGATTTTTCAGAATCTAAAAAGAGTCTTGGGGATTTCCTTTTACTACCTCAGCACAGGCCTCTAGCCATTCCACCTGTGTTAGACATTGTAGATTGTGTTTTCGGAGAACAGTCTGACCCCTGACTCCTTACCTCCAGCTGCTGTTAAGCCTGACAGATATTGCAGGGTTCCTGGCTCACATAAATTTCTTTTTAAAAATCCTGCTGCTGACCCAGAAACTATTTCACAGGGTCCAAAGGGAGTTCAGGCTTCCACTGCAAAAAACCCAACCCCCTCTGACAGAGATTCAAGGGCACTAGATAGATGGGGAAAAAAGGTTTACACATCTGCAACTTTGGCTATAAGGGCATTAAATTGTCAATTTCATATGCTTAAGTATGAGCAACATGTCATGGGATTGCTTAAACAGAAAATGTTGTTAAACTCTGTTCAGAAAACAAGGAAATGCAGGATTTATTGTATGCAGCAGAACAAGTTGGAAAACATACTTTGCAATGTGGTTTTGATTCTTTGGAGGTCTCCTGCAGGGCCGCAGTTACGGGTTCTGTGATTAGGAGGCATGCTTGGTTGAAGGAGCAAAATCTGCCCGATCATGTTAAAGTTAAATTAGTAGATGCACCTTTACAGCATGATACTTTGTTTGGTGTTGAGGCAGAAGAGGTGTTAAAGAAAATGGAGGACAGAGCTAAATCTATGCAAACTGTTAAAGATTTTTTACAGGTACAGCCTGTTTGGTTTAGTAGACACTGGCCTACAAAAAATTGGTCCTTTCCTGTGTCAGACAGACCTCAAAGGGGCAGATCCAGACGCCCTAGGGGCAGATCCCAGGCGCAAGGTGCTTGTATGTCAAAGCAATAGGGTGCTTCTACCTCCAAAGCTGGAGAAGATAGATCACAAGCATACAGAAAACAGGCCCAATGACTTCCCCCTGCCTGCTCCAAGCACTTATCTTCTGGCAGCACCCTTAAGGGGAAACTAGCACTTTTTGCTCAAAATTGGCACATTATAATCCAGGACAAGTGGGTTTTAGACAGTGTCACAAGGCTGCAAGTTCCATTTCCATACTCTGCCAAAGGCAAACGGCTGGCCAGATCTGCCAACAAATCAATGGGCAGAGGCACAAAAACAAGTCTCTTCCCTCATGGACATGGGGGCCATTCAACAAGTACCAGAGCAAAAGCAGGGACAAGGATTTTACTCAAGACTATTCTTGGTACCCAGAAAGGACAAGGCCTGGAGGCCGATTCTGGACCTATCTATTCTGAACACATTCCTGGATATTCCAAAATTCAAAATGTTGACCTTGCAGCAGCTTCTGCCCATGCTGGGCAAGAATGCTTGGCTTGTGACTTTAGACCTGAAAGAGACATAACTTGCATGTTCCAATCAGACAATCATGCAGAAGATGCCTAAGATTCAAGGCTGGTTCAATGCATTACCAAATGTTCATCGTGTTTCACTATTGCAGTCATTACACTTGGGTTATCCTGCTGGCAGGCTACCCGCAGTCGGCCAGAATTCCAAAGTTTTGGTCTGGCATCGTTTGCTGTCGCGTCTTCCCTGACGTCAGTGCGCCAGGCATATATAAGATGCAGCAGACGCCATTTTCTTCAGTCTTTCTTGCTGCGCGGTGCCCGAAGCAAAAGCAGTTCGCAAGTGCCGGTTGGCCGACTCCTGAGATTTTCGAAATTGAATTTCAGAACCGAAGTCTTCAAGTAAAGCGAAGTACCCCATTGGGGAAACGTTTTCTTGCTCCAGACCGATGTCAGTAAAAGTTAACAGTTGTATTTCTTGTGGGAAGCAAATACCTCATAAGGATTTTCAGTCTTACTGTATTCCTTGCCTAGGCCCTGACCACGATGTTTCTAGTTGTCTTATGCGCTAGGTTCAACCAACGCACTATTAAGCATCAGTTTGATTTTGCATTCCAATATTTTCGCCGAAGGTTTAACTACATAATGCCATCGGAGCTACCGACGACTGCAATTCATAAAAAACGCAAAGACAAGGAAAAGGACAGGCAACCGAGGTCCAAAACCGACGAAGCCTCTTCTAGGCCAGTCGCCGGTTCTCAGTGAGGCGCTTTTGCAGCCCCTGACACCCGCTACCTCAGAGCCACAGGCAGCCTCCGACTCCCATGTGGAGACAACTAGGCCTCTGGAAACTCGAGGTATTGGGCTTACGGAAACTATTCCCTCAGATGCGTCCGGAGCCGCTGAGCAGGCATCGGCTTCTGAGGGTGTTTTCAGACCTACACAGCTTACTATCAAGTCAACTACAGCAACCAAGGCAAAGTCTAAAACACCATTAAAGACAAAGAAACAAGTACAGTATTCTCCGGGACAGTCATCCATGCCAAAGAAACAGATGCTCAAAATGTCCCAAGACCTAATTACTTGAATCAGGGATTCCCATCCTCCCCCGATAAAAGGCCTAGGCAGGACACAGACTATGAATCCTCTGACCAAGTTTCTGTTTCCTCTGATTCCTCTACAGACCAGGGATACTCTCTTCCTCCCTATGAGGACTCTGATGCTGAAGAACCTTTCCCTTCAGCCTCTCCTCCTGAGGATTACTCTTTTGGGGAAACTTTGCACACCATGAGGGAGCATTTCCATTGCGAGAGCCAGGATTATTCAGAATCAAAGAAAAGGCTCAGAGATTTTCTTTTATTGCCTCAGCACAGGCCCCTTGCTATTCTCCATGTGCTAGATTTTGTGGATGATGTTTTTTCAGAATCTAGTGTGTCCCCTGATTCTTTACTCCCAGCACCAGTCAAGCCAGATAGGTACTACAGGGTCCCAGACTCTCATAAATTTCTTTACAAAAGCCCTGCAGCTGACCCAGAAACTATTTCTCAGGGTCCCAAAGGGGTAAAGGTTTCCACTGCAAAAAACCCAGTCCCCTCTGACAGGGATTCTAGAGCACTGGATAGATGGGGGGGGGGGGAGTTTACACTTCTGCAACTTTAGCAGTAAGGGCTTTGAACTGCCAGTTTCGCATGCTTAAATACCAACAATATTTATTGTCTTTGTTAAAACAGAAAATGCTTACAAGCTCAGAATGTCCTGACAATAAGGAAATGCAGGATTTATTGCATGCAGCTGAACAAGTGGGAAAGCATACTCTGCAATGTGGTTTTGATTCATTAGAGGCTTCTTGTAGAGCCGCAGTTACAGGATCTGTCATTCGAAGGCATGCTTGGTTAAAAGAACAAAGTTTACCTGATCATGTTAAAGCAAAATTATTGGATGCTCCTTTACAGCATGATACTTTGTTTGGTGTTAAGGCAGAAGAGGTATTAAAGAAAATGGAGGATAAAGCAAAATCAATGCAGACAGTAAAGGATTTCTTACAGGTACAGCCACTTAGATTTAGCAGATATTGGCCTTCTAAAAATTGGTCCTTTCCAGTGTCAGACAGGTCACAAAGAGGCAGATACAGACGCCCGAGAGGTAGATCTCAGCCCCAAGGCTCTTGCAGACCTAGACAATGGGGTGCTTCATCCACCAAAGACGAGTCACAACCTTATAGGAAACAGTCCCAATGACTTCCCTTTTCAAATGCCAAGCACTTACCTTTTGGCAGCACCCTTAGGGGGAAAGCTAGCACTTTTCTCCCAAAATTGGCACATAATCACCCAGGACAAATGGGTACTGACTGTTGTTTCTCAGGGTTACAAGTTCCACTTTCACACCCTACCAAGGTCAAAAGGAATGCCACACCTGCCACAAAATCAATGGGCAGAGGCACAAAAACAAATTACTGCTCTCATGGACATGAGAGCTATTCAAAAAGTACCACAGCAAGAACAAGGACAAGGATTTTACTCAAGACTTTTCTTGGTCCCCAGAAAGGACAAAGCCTGGAGACCCATACTGGACCTGTCTTAATAATTTCCTGGATGTTCCAAAATTCAAAATGTTGACACTACAGCAACTTCTACCCATGCTGGACAAGAAGGCTTGGCTTGTTACTTTGGACCTCAAAAAGGCATACCTGCATGTCCCAATCAGACAAAATTGCAGAAGATACCTCAGATTCATAGCTGGCACAATGCATTACCAATTCTCTGCACTGCCCTTTGGCTTAACTACTGCGCCCAGGGTCTTCACAAAATGCCTGGCACCAGTGATTGCATTTTGCAGACAAGAAGGAATTCAAATATATCCTTACTTGGGCGACTGCCTTATTCAAGCAGAGAGCAAGGACATTCTACTAATGCATCTGGCGTTTGTAAAAAGATTACTAATTGGCCTAGGGTGCACAGTAAACGAAAAGAAGTCAAAACTAGTGCCCTCTCAAGAGAATAATAGTCCTGGGTGCAAGCTTAAATACGACTGCCCAGATGGCTTATCTCACCCCAGACAAGCAAAGGCAACTGACTCATTACTTTCAAATGATGGCAACAAAAATCTGGCTACCTGCAAGAAAAATTCTGCAGGCTTTGGTGTTCATGGCATCCTGCATCCTGCTAATTCCATATGCAAGACTGCATATGAGGAAGTTACAGTGGTATCTAAAAAGTGTTTGGACTCAACATTGCCACAGCCTGGAAGCAGTAATAACTCTTATTCCCTGCCTGCAACAGGAGTTTCGATGGTGGGCACTGGCATGTCACCACAACAAGGGACAGCCTTTCACTTTACCCACAGCCAGGCACACATTAACAACAGATGCATTGGATTATGCCTGGAAGGGCGCACATGGCAGGGAAATGTATTCAGAGCGAGTTGTCCGCAGACCAAATGCATCTTCACATCAATCAAAAAGAGATGCTAGCTGTACAGAATGCCCTGACAGCTTTCAAGGACCTATTGCATCCAGGACTATTACTAAAGACGGACAACACCACAGTTATGTGGTACATAAACAAGCAAGGGGGCATGCATTCATATCCCCCTCTGCAGGCAAGCCATGACTTTGTGGAACACAGCACTGACCTATCAAGTTCATCTGCAAGCACAATTCCTGCCAGGAAAGAAAAATACTCTGGCAGATGATTTAAGCAGAAACATCATGGATCCTCACGAGTGGAAATTAAATCCAAAGGTCTTCAGCATGATAAAGAAATGGGGATGCCCGGACATAGATCATTTCGTCTCCCCTCTCAACTGCCAACTACAGAAATTCTGCTCAAGGACTTGCCACTCACAAGCATGGAAAGTGGATGCTCTCTCATTCAGCTGGAAAACCCTAAAAGTTTATGCCTTTCCACCACTGCCTCTCCTTCCCAAGGTGCTCTTAAAAGTCAGACAAGAGAGGCCAAAAATATCCTGATTGCCCCAGACTGGCCACGCCAGCACTGGTACCCAATCTTAAAGAACTTGGCTAAAGGACCAGCCTGGACTTTACCTCAAATTCCTCATCTTCTGACTCAACAAAACAATCAGATCCTGCACAGCCAACTCAGAACCTGAAATATGGCTGCATGGCAGATAATATAGCCACTCGGGCCACATCTCTCTCTAAAGCTGTTATGGATGTCATTTTGGAAGCCAGGAGGCCCAGCACCAGGAAATCTTATGTAGACAAATGGAAGAGATTCTGCACCTGGAACCAGACACAAGGCTTTGACCCACTTGTTCCAAATATCCCTCAGATTTTACAATACCTAACTGAGATGCTGGACAAAGGCCTGTCCTTTTCATCAATTAAGATCCATTCCTCTGCCATTTCAGTTCATTACAACACGGAACCTTCTATTTTCTCTCATCCATTACTAAGGCAGTACCTCAGAGGGGCTAAAAACATAAGACCCCCCCCGGAGACCACCGATACCTACTTGGGACCTCAACTTTGTCTTGGAAAAGCTCACTTTACCTCCTTTTGAGCCAGTCAATACAGCTGATTTAAAATTTTTATTCATGGAAAACTGCTCTGCTCCTAGCAATAACTTCAGCAAGAAGAGTCTCAAGAGTTACAGGCATTAGTGGCAGTAGAACCTTTTATCATTTTTCATCCAGACAGGGTTTCTCTAAGGACAAACCCAACATTTATGCCAAAGGTAGTATCCAGTGTGGCTCTTAACCAAACTATTCATTTGCCAACATTTTATCCAAATCCCCAGAATAAAGGGGAGAGACTTCTGCACTCTCTCGACATACACAGGCAGTTACGCTTCTACTTGGACAAAACAAAAGCTTTCAGAAAAACTGATCAACTGTTTGTAGCATATGCTGCAGGATCACAAGGAAAGGCTATCTCAAAGCAGAGTTTTTCAAAGTGGATATGACACTGTATTTGTTTCTGCTACGCACAGCATGGAAAGTCAGTGCTTAACAACATTAGGCCACATTCTACCAGGGCAGCAGCCACTTCAGCAGCTTTTCTCAGAGGAGTACCAACCAAGGATGTTTTGGAAGCTGCAACTTGGAGTTCAGTGCACACCTTTACCAAGCATTACCACTTGCCTCTTTACTCTAAATCCAGAGCAGGCTTTGCCACTGCAGTTCTGCAGGGCCTCATAGCCACTCCTAATCCTATTTAGACCCAGCCACCCTACCTCAGCTTTGGGATTCAACCCAAGTGTAATGACTGCAACAGTGAAACGCAATGAACATAGTACAGTTGTGTACCTACCATAAATGTAGATGTTCGAGTGTATTCACTGTTGCAGTCCAGGTTACCCACCCTCCATTCCCCCTTTCTTTGCTGGGACTTATCTATACCTTTCTATCCTATACAACCTATATGGTGTATTTGCTTGTAGATGAAGGTATTGTTTTTATTTTACTGTATGTTTTTATTAGCATTATGTATTGCCTACCTAATTGGGGGGCACCTGACATCTGGGGCAAGAAAAACTGAAGAAAATGGCGTCGGCTGCATCTTGTATACCCCTGGCACACTGACATCAGGGAAGACGCGACAGCAACTGACGCCGGACCAAGACTTTGGAATTTTGGCCGACTGCAGGTAGCCTGCCAGCAGGATAAACCCAAGTGTAATGACTGCAACAGTGAATACACTCGAACATCCACATTCATGGTAGGTACACAACTGTACTTTCTCTGCACTGCCCTTTGGCTTATCTACTGCGCCCAGGGTCTTTACAAAGTGCCTGGCACCAGTAATTGCATTCTGCAGACAAAGAGGAATTCAAATATATCCTTACTTGGACGACTGTCTCATTCAAGCAGAGAACAAGGACATTCTTCTTCAACATCTGGCGTTTGTGAAAAGACTTCTAACATGCCTTGGGTACACAGTCAACAAAAATAAATCAAAACTAGTACCCTCACGAGATAATATTCCTGGGTGCAAGCTTAAATACAACTGCCCAGATGGGTTATCTCACGCCAGACAAACAAAGGCAACTGACTAACTATTTCAAAATGCCAGCAACAAAGGCCCAGATATCTGCAAGAAAAATTGGACGCATTTGGATCCCGACTTTCCACCTCCTGGGTGTCTCCACCTTTCTACCCACTGATGTCTGTGGTGGCTTGGATGGCGTGGTCAGCTCCAGACACAGTGGAACCGACCCCAAGAAGGCCACAAAATCCATTACTGCACCACAGGACAAGCAATTTTTGACCAAAGGTGTCCACGTTGATGCCATGGTGGTAGCGGCGGCCACGAAGAAGGAGTTGGCTGAAACTTCATCTGTCCATCCCCCTAACAAGGAGTCTAGGACGATGGACAGATATGGGAAGCAGATGTTTTCTTCAGCGACTTTTACCATGAAGTCTCTGAATTACTTGTGCCACTTTACCCGTCTACCGAGGGATCTCCTTAAAGAGCTTGGAGATACCCTTCAAGATCCATCAGCTGAGGGGGCCCAGGCCAAGGTTGCCTCCCAGCTGGCGACTCTTAATTCAGTGGTTAACTCCTCCATGAGGCTCATTTCTTATGCAGCTAATGGTGCGAGTAGAGCCACAGGCACAGGCGTCGCTCTGAGGAGACATGCTTGGATGCGGCTTTGTAACTTTGCGGAACCTTTCAGAGCGTCTTTCACCAACACCCCCTTTGATGGTTGCTCTCTCTTTGGATCTCAGGTGAAGGACACCCCTACCAGGTCTGAACAGGAAGGCAAGACTCTCACTGCTGTAGGGGTCCGTTTTTCCACTCCTTCCAGACCATATCCCAAGGGTCAGAAGAGTGGAAAGATGTCGTTCTGGAAATCCCAGGGAGCCTTGCCTGACACACGTGGTGAGTTTCCCTCCAGGGGCAGAGGAGGGAACAATAACAGCCGCTGCCCTCGTGGCAGAGGGGGTCCGCAAAATCAGGGCAGCAGAGAATCTTTCTCTGACAAGCCCTTCCAGCATCCCTGAAGGGTTGTCCGGCTGTCCACCTCTGGAGGCAGTCGGGGGAAGCTTATCGCTGTACCCAAGAGCCTGGCAAGGCATAACACAAGACAAATGGGTACAGTCTGTTATATCCGGAGGTTACAAAATTCCTTTCGTTCGCGCACCATTCTTGCCGAACAAGTCCCTTCCAGATGTTCCACCCAATCTAAGGGCTCAAGCAGTTCAGGAAGTTGCAAAACTGCTAAGAAAAAGGGCCATCCAGCAAGTCCCAGCAGACCAGCAAGGATCCGGAATTTGCTCTAGGTTCTTTTTGGTACCAAAAAAGACAGTGGACTGGAGACCCATTGTGGATCTCAGCAGACTAAACAGGTCTGTACAAAGCACCAAGTTTCGGATGGTCACGCTACAGTCCATTTTACCCTTCCTGGGTCAGGACAGTTGGATGTGCTGCATAGATCTTCAGGATGCATACTACCACATCGAAATGGACAGGCACTCCAGAAGATTCCTGCGCTTCCAGCTGGGAGCCAGCCATTATCAGTTCAGAGCTCTGCCCTTTGGTCTCACCACAGCCCCCAGGGTGTTCAGCAAATTTATGACAGTAGTTACCGCTCATCTGAGACGGCAAGGATTCCAGGTGTTTCCGTATCTAGACGACTGGCTCCTCACTGCTACCACCAGGCATCATCTTCTGCAAGCCAGAGACTATACCATACAAACATGTTTCAGACTAGGTATCACTATAAATTTCGAAAAATCTGCTTTGTCACCTTGTCAGTCTATCACCTTTATAGGCTCAAACTTAAATACAAAAGACAGGTCAGCCAGCCTTCCACCAGACAAGGGTGTAAGTCATTCGGCAGCATGTCCAGGTCTTGTTAGGTTGCAAGAGAATTCAAGCCAGGTTCGTACTTCAAACCCTGGGTCTCATGGCAGCGGCAATCATACTCGTCCCTCTGGCCAATTTCCACATGAGGATTCTCCAATGGCTCCTTTTCACCCAATGGTCCTTTCAGCAGCTTCCTATGTCTCACATGATTATCATCACAGAAGCATGCAAAAAGCACCTTGTGTTCTCCCCATCAGTACCCCTGGGCAGACCATTTGTATTTCCCCCTCGAGTTGCTACGGTAACCACGGACGCCTTCCTGATTGGATGGGGGGGAGCATTATCAGGGCAGAACAGTCCAAGGCACCTGGCAACCTCAGGAGTACCATCTGCACATAAAAGTCTTGGAGATGAGAGCCGTGCTTTTAGCTTTGCAAGCTCTTCAGGACTCTCTTCTTACCGGGTCAGTTGCAATTCAAACGGACAATATATCAGTTGTATGGTACATCAACAAGCAGGGCGGAACCAGGTCCTACCCCTTATGTCGAGAAGCACTCGGACTCTGGCACTGGCCGATCTCTTCCCAACGGTTTCTGACTGCAATGCATATCCCTGGGAAATCCAACGTCTTAGCAGACAGGCTGAGCAGAGCTATTCTGATGCCTCACGAGTGGTCTGTGAATCAAGTAGTGGCGGACCAAATCTTCTGCAAATGGGGGCAACCTTGCTGCGACCTCTTTGCCACCCCCTTCAACAGCAAGTGCAGCAACTTCTTCTCTCTCCTTCCACATCCAGAGTATTCCCCCAGAGATGCTGTAGTCCACGATTGGTCTCTGGGACTTCTATATGCATTTCCCCCGTTTCCTCTAATTCCCAAGCTGATACAGAAAGCTACCATATTGGGTTGCAAAATGATCCTCATTGCCCCGTACTGACCTCGACAAATATGGTTTCCGTTCCTGCATCATTACCTTATCGAGCAGCCTTGGACTCTGGAACCAATTCCAGACCTTCTGATCCATCAATCGGGCGGGCTGCATCACTCCCTACAGTCTCTCAAGCTCACGGCTTGGTTGCTCCACTTCCAACCCTAGCCAGGCTTCCGGATATCTCCCAATCAGTGCGTGAAATCATTTTATCATTGCACAAGTCTACCACTAGAAAAACTTATGCTAGTAAGTGGAAACGTTTTACTTCTTGGGCAGAGGCTAAGAATATAGATCCTTTTTCAGCCCCTGTTCACCACATCTTGGAATTCCTTGCGGAGCTTTTCCATGCTGGCTCCACTTCGGCTACGATTAGAGTGCAGTTAGCCGCAATTTCAAATTTTCACATTGGCCTTTCAGAAAGTAGTATAATGTCTCACAAGCTTTGTAAGGCCTTCCTCAAAGGAACCACTGTGCTCAGGCCCCCGGTTAGAGATTCTCCACCCCCGTGAGATCTGAATTTGATTATAGCCTCTCTAATTTTGCCCCCCTTCGAACCTGCAGCTTCCTGTTCGTTGAAGTTTTTATCGTGGAAAACACTTTTTTTCTGGTAGCAATCACTTCAGCCAGACAAGTTTCCGAGCTGCAGGCTCTTTGTATACGTCCCCCCTACCTAGTGTTCCACAAAGACAGGGTTGCTCTTAGGACTAATCCATCCCCTTTTTC